>NW_024376311.1:0-92865 GCF_016808335.1 Panicum virgatum
ATTGAAAACGCGCCAACAGGTGCAATGTAAAAGTTCTTTCCACGAAGTTGGTGTCATAATTTTTTGCAACGAATGCTCACGATACACCACCATTGGACCTAACTCATGTTTTGGTGCATTTCTTTCCGTTTGGGTGCATTTGGGACTGTTTCGCTATTACACGAAACACGCCAAACTGGTGCAATCAATGCAAAAGTTCGTGCCCATCATGTCTTGTTGGAATTTTTAACAAAGAACGCTCCTTGATCCATACCATTGGACCTAAACTTATGTTTTGGTGCGTTTCTTTCCGTTTGGGTGCATTTGGAACGTTTCGCTATTGCACGAAACGTGGCCAAACTGGTTGCAATTAATGCAAAAGTTGTTGCCGTGATGTCTTGTTAGATTTTTTCACAAAGAACGCTCCCGATCCATACCATTGGACCCTAATCTCATGTTTTGGTGTGTTTCTTTCCGTTTGGGTGCATTTGGGACCGTTTCGGTACTGCTCGAAACTTCGTGCAAAATGCGCCCGACTGGTGCAATTAGTGTAAAAGTTTGTGCCACGAAGTCGTGTCATAATTTTTCGCAACGAACGCTCACGATCCACACCATTGGACCCTAAACTCATGTTTTGGTGCATTTCTTTCCGTTGGGGTGCATTTGGGACCGTTTCGCTATTGCACGAAAATGTGCAAAACTTGTGCAATTAATGTAAAAGTTCATGCCACGATGTCTTGTTAGAATTTTTCACAACAAACGCTCCTGATCCATACCATTGGACCCTAATCTCATGTTTTGGTGCGTTTCTTTTTGTTTGGGTGCATTTGGGACCATTTTGCTACTGCACGAAACTTGGTGCATAACGCGCTAGACTGGTGCAATTAATGTAATAGTTCGTGCTACGAAGTCGTGTTAAAATTTTTCACAATGAACGCTCACAATCCACACCATTGGACCCTAAACTCATGTTTTGGTGCGTTTCTTTCCGTTTGGGAGCATTTGGGACCATTTCGCTATTGCACGAAAATGCGCCAAACTGGTGCAATTAATGCAAAAGTTTGTGCCGTGATGTCTTGTTAGAATTTTTCACAGCGAATGCTTCCGATCCATACCATTGGACCCTAATCTAAAGTTTTGGTGTCTTCCTTTCCATTTGGGTGCATTTGTAACCGTTTCGCTACTGCACGAAACTTGCTGCAAAATGCGCCAAACTGGTGCAATTAATGCAAAAGTTCGTGCCACGAAGTCGTGTCGGAATTTTTCATAACGACGCTCCCGATCCATACCATTGGACCCTAAACTCATGTTTTGCTGCGTTTCTTTCCATTTGGGTGCATTCGTGACCGTTTCGCGACTGCACGAAACTCGGTGTAAAATGCACCAGACTGGTGCAGTTAATGTAAAAGTTCGTGCCACGAAGTTGTGTCATCATTCTTCGCAACGAACGCTCATGATCCACAACATCGGACCCTAAACTCATGTTTTGGTGCGTTTCTTTCCGTTCGGGTGCATTTGGGACCGTTTCGATATTGCAAGAAAACGTGCCACACTGGTGCAATTAATGCAAAATTTGGTGCCATGATGTCTTGTCAGAATTTTTCACAAGGAACGCTCCCGATCCATACCATTGGACCCTAATCTCATGTTTTGGTGCGTTTCTTTGCGTTTGGGTGCATTTGGGACCGTTTCGCTACTGCACGAAACTTGGTGCAATACGCGCCAAACAGGTGCAGTTAATGTAAAAGTTCTTGCCACGAAGTGGTGTCATAATTTTTTGCAACGAACGCTCACGATACACACCATTGGACCCTAAACTCATGTTTTGGTGCATTTCTTTCCGTTTGGGTGCATTTGGGACTGTTTCTCTATTATACGAAACACGCCAAACTGGTGCAATCAATGCAAAAGTTCATGCCGTCATGTCTTGTTAGAATTTTTTACAAAGAACGCTCCTGATCCATACCATTGGAACCTAAACTTATGTTTTGGTGCGGTTTCTTTCTGTTTGGGTGCATTTGGAACCGTTTCGCTATTGCTACAAAACTGTGCCAAACTGGTGCAATTAATGCAAAAGTTCGTGCCGTGATGTCTTGTTAGAATTTTTCACAAAGAATGCTCCCGATCCATACCATTGGACCCTAATCTCATGTTTTGGTGTGTTTCTTTCCGTTTGGGTGCATTTGGGACCGTTTCGGTACTGCACGAAACTTCGTGCAAAATGTGCCAAACTGGTGCAATTAATGTGAAAGTTCGTGCCACGAAGTCATGTCATAATTTTTTGCAACACTCACGATCCACACTATTGGACCCTAAACTCATGTTTTGTTGCGTTTCTTTCTGTTCGGGTGCATTTGGGACCGCTTCACTATTGCACGAAAATGTGCCAAACTGGTGCTATTAATGCAAAAGTTTGTGCCGTGATGTCTTGTTAGAATTTTTCACAAAGAACGCTCCCGATACATACCATTGGACCCTAATCTCGTGTTTTGGTGCGTTTCTTTCCGTTTGGGTGCATTTGGGACCGTTTCGCTACTTCACGAAACATGGTGTAAAACGCGCCCGACTGGTGCAATTAATGTAAAAGTTCGTGCCACGAATTCGTGTCATAATTTTTTGCAACGAAAGCTCACGATCCACACCATTGGACCCTAAACTCATGTTTTGGTGCATTTCTTTCTGTTTGGTTGCATTTGGGACCATTTCGCTATTGCACGAAAATGCGCAAAACTTGTGCAATTAATGTAAAAGTTCATGCCACGATGCCCTGTTAGAATTTTTCACAACAAACGCTCCCGATCCATACCATTGGACCCTAATCTCATGTTTTGGTGCGTTTCTTTTTGTTTGGGTGCATTTGGGACCGTTTTGCTGCTACACGAAACTTGGTGCATAACGCGCTAGACTGGTGCAATTAATGTAATAGTTTCGTGCTACGAAGTCGTGTTATAATTTTTCGCAACGAACGCTCACAATCCACACCATTGGACCCTAAACTCATGTTTTGGTGCGTTTCTTTCCGTTTGGGAGCATTTGGGACCATTTCGCTATTGCACGAAAATGCGCCAAACTGGTGCAATTAATGCAAAAGTTCATGCCGTGATGTCTTGTTAGAATTTTTCACAGCGAATGCTTCCGATCCATACCATTGGACCCTAATCTAAAGTTTTGGTATCTTCCTTTCCATTTGGGTGCATTTTGAACCGTTTCGCTACTGCACGAAAGTTGCTGCAAAATGCGCCAAACTGGTGCAATTAATGCAAAAGTTCGTGCCACGAAGTCGTGTCGGAATTTTTCATAACGTCGCTCTCGATCCATACCATTGGACCCCAAACTCATGTTTTGCTGCGTTTCTTTCCATTTGGGTGCATTCGTGACCGTTTCGCTACTGCACGAAACTTGGTGTAAAATGCGCCAGACTGGTGCAGTTAATGTAAAAGTTCGTGCCACGAAGTCGTGTCATAATTCTTCGCAACGAACGCTCATGATCCACAACATCGGACCCTAAACTCATGTTTTGGTGCGTTTCTTTCCGTTCGGGTGCACTTGGGACCGTTTCGATATTGCAAGAAAACGTGCCACACTGGTGCAATTAATGCAAAAGTTCGTGCCATGATGTCTTGTCAGAATTTTTCACAAGGAACGCTCCCGATCCATACCATTGGACCCTAATCTCATGTTTTGGTGCGTTTCTTTCCGTTTGGGTGCATTTGGGACCGTTTCGCTACTGCACGAAATTTGGTGCAATACGCGCCAAACAGGTGCAGTTTATGTAAAAGTTCTTTCCACGAAGTGGTGTCATAATTTTTTGCAACGAATGCTCACGATACACACCATTGGACCCTAAACTCATGTTTTGGTGCATTTCTTTCCGTTTGGGTGCATTTGGGACTGTTTCGCTATTACACGAAACACGCCAAACTGGTGCAATCAATGCAAAAGTTCGTGCCATCATGTCTTGTTGGAATTTTTAACAAAGAACGCTCCTGATCCATACCATTGGACCCTAAACTTATGTTTTGGTGCGTTTCTTTCCGTTTGGGTGCATTTGGAACCGTTTCGCTATTGCACGAAAACGTGCCAAACTGGTGCAATTAATGCAAAAGTTTGTGCCGTGATGTCTTGTTAGATTTTTTCACAAAGAACGCTCCCGATCCATACCATTGGACCCTAATCTCATGTTTTGGTGTGTTTCTTTCCGTTTGGGTGCATTTGGGACCGTTTCGGTACTGCTCGAAACTTCGTGCAAAATGCGCCCGACTGGTGCAATTAGTGTAAAAGTTCGTGCCACGAAGTCGTGTCATAATTTTTCGCAACGAACGCTCACGATCCACACCATTGGACCCTAAACTCATGTTTTGGTGCATTTCTTTCCGTTGGGGTGCATTTGGGACCGTTTCGCTATTGCACGAAAATGTGCAAAACTTGTGCAATTAATGTAAAAGTTCATGCCACGATGTCTTGTTAGAATTTTTCACAACAAACGCTCCTGATCCATACCATTGGACCCTAATCTCATGTTTTGGTGCGTTTCTTTTTGTTTGGGTGCATTTGGGACCATTTTGCTACTGCACGAAACTTGGTGCATAACGCGCTAGACTGGTGCAATTAATGTAATAGTTCGTGCTACGAAGTCGTGTTAAAATTTTTCACAATGAACGCTCACAATCCACACCATTGGACCCTAAACTCATGTTTTGGTGCGTTTCTTTCCGTTTGGGAGCATTTGGGACCATTTCGCTATTGCACGAAAATGCGCCAAACTGGTGCAATTAATGCAAAAGTTTGTGCCGTGATGTCTTGTTAGAATTTTTCACAGCGAATGCTTCCGATCCATACCATTGGACCCTAATCTAAAGTTTTGGTGTCTTCCTTTCCATTTGGGTGCATTTGTAACCGTTTCGCTACTGCACGAAACTTGCTGCAAAATGCGCCAAACTGGTGCAATTAATGCAAAAGTTCGTGCCACGAAGTCGTGTCGGAATTTTTCATAACGACGCTCCCGATCCATACCATTGGACCCTAAACTCATGTTTTGCTGCGTTTCTTTCCATTTGGGTGCATTCGTGACCGTTTCGCGACTGCACGAAACTCGGTGTAAAATGCACCAGACTGGTGCAGTTAATGTAAAAGTTCGTGCCACGAAGTTGTGTCATCATTCTTCGCAACGAACGCTCATGATCCACAACATCGGACCCTAAACTCATGTTTTGGTGCGTTTCTTTCCGTTCGGGTGCATTTGGGACCGTTTCGATATTGCAAGAAAACGTGCCACACTGGTGCAATTAATGCAAAATTTGGTGCCATGATGTCTTGTCAGAATTTTTCACAAGGAACGCTCCCGATCCATACCATTGGACCCTAATCTCATGTTTTGGTGCGTTTCTTTGCGTTTGGGTGCATTTGGGACCGTTTCGCTACTGCACGAAACTTGGTGCAATACGCGCCAAACAGGTGCAGTTAATGTAAAAGTTCTTGCCACGAAGTGGTGTCATAATTTTTTGCAACGAACGCTCACGATACACACCATTGGACCCTAAACTCATGTTTTGGTGCATTTCTTTCCGTTTGGGTGCATTTGGGACTGTTTCTCTATTATACGAAACACGCCAAACTGGTGCAATCAATGCAAAAGTTCATGCCGTCATGTCTTGTTAGAATTTTTTACAAAGAACGCTCCTGATCCATACCATTGGAACCTAAACTTATGTTTTGGTGCGGTTTCTTTCTGTTTGGGTGCATTTGGAACCGTTTCGCTATTGCACAAAAACGTGCCAAACTGGTGCAATTAATGCAAAAGTTCGTGCCGTGATGTCTTGTTAGAATTTTTCACAAAGAATGCTCCCGATCCATACCATTGGACCCTAATCTCATGTTTTGGTGTGTTTCTTTCCGTTTGGGTGCATTTGGGACCGTTTCGGTACTGCACGAAACTTCGTGCAAAATGTGCCAAACTGGTGCAATTAATGTGAAAGTTCGTGCCACGAAGTCATGTCATAATTTTTTGCAACACTCACGATCCACACTATTGGACCCTAAACTCATGTTTTGTTGCGTTTCTTTCTGTTCGGGTGCATTTGGGACCGCTTCACTATTGCACGAAAATGTGCCAAACTGGTGCTATTAATGCAAAAGTTTGTGCCGTGATGTCTTGTTAGAATTTTTCACAAAGAACGCTCCCGATACATACCATTGGACCCTAATCTCGTGTTTTGGTGCGTTTCTTTCCGTTTGGGTGCATTTGGGACCGTTTCGCTACTTCACGAAACATGGTGTAAAACGCGCCCGACTGGTGCAATTAATGTAAAAGTTCGTGCCACGAATTCGTGTCATAATTTTTTGCAACGAAAGCTCACGATCCACACCATTGGACCCTAAACTCATGTTTTGGTGCATTTCTTTCTGTTTGGTTGCATTTGGGACCATTTCGCTATTGCACGAAAATGCGCAAAACTTGTGCAATTAATGTAAAAGTTCATGCCACGATGCCCTGTTAGAATTTTTCACAACAAACGCTCCCGATCCATACCATTGGACCCTAATCTCATGTTTTGGTGCGTTTCTTTTTGTTTGGGTGCATTTGGGACCGTTTTGCTGCTACACGAAACTTGGTGCATAACGCGCTAGACTGGTGCAATTAATGTAATAGTTCGTGCTACGAAGTCGTGTTATAATTTTTCGCAACGAACGCTCACAATCCACACCATTGGACCCTAAACTCATGTTTTGGTGCATTTCTTTCCGTTTGGGTGCATTTGGGACTGTTTCGCTATTACATGAAACACGCCAAACTGGTGCAATCAATGCAAAAGTTCGTGCCGTGATGTCTTGTTAGAATTTTTAACAAAGAACGCTCCTGATCCATTCCGTTGGACCCTAAACTTATGTTTTGGTGCGTTTCTTTACGTTTGGGTGCATTTGGAACCGTTTCGCTATTGCACGAAAATGTGCCAAACTGGTGCAATTAATGCAAAAGTTAATGCCGTGATGTCTTGTTAGAATTTTTCACAAAGAACGCTCCCGATCCATACCATTGGACCCTAATCTCATGTTTTGGTGTGTTTCTTTCCGTTTGGGTGAATTTGGGACCGTTTCGGTACTGCACGAAACTTCATGCAAAACATGCCAGACTGGTGCAATTAATGTGAAAGTTCGTGCCACGAAGTCATGTCATAATTTTTTGCAACGAACACTCACGATCCACACTATTGGACCCTAAACTCATGTTTTGGTGCGTTTCTTTCCGTTTGGGTGCATTTGGGACCGTTTCGCTATTGCAAGAAAACGCGCCACACTGGTGCAATTAATGCAAAAGTTCGTGCCATGATGTCTTGTCAGAATTTTTCACGAGGAACGCTCCCGATCTATACCATTGGAACCTAATCTCATGTTTTGGTGCGTTTCTTTCCGTTTGGATGCATTTGGGACCGTTTCTCTACTGCACGAAACTTGGTGCAATACGCGCCAAACAGGTGCAGTTAATGTAAAAGTTCTTGCCACGAAGTGGTGTCATAATTTTTTGCAACGAACGCTAACGATCGACACCATTGGACCCGAAACTCATGTTTTGGTGCATTTCTTTCCGTTTGGGTGCATTTGGGACTGTTTCGCTATTACACGAAACACGCCAAGCTGGTGCAATTAATGCAAAAGTTTGTGTCGTGATGTCTTGTTAGAATTTTTCACAAAGAACGCTCCTGATCCATACCATTGGACCCTAAACTTATGTTTTGGTGCGTTTCTTTCCGTTTGGGTGCATTTGGAACCGTTTCGCTATTTCACGAAAACGTGCCAAACTGGTGCAATTAATGCAAAAGTTCGTGCTGTGATGTCTTAGAATTTTTCACAAAGAACGCTCCCGATCCATACCATTGGACCCTAATCTCATGTTTTGGTGTGTTTCTTTCCGATTGGGTGCATTTGGGACTGTTTCGGTACTGCACGAAACTTCGTGCAAAACGTGCCAGACTGGTGCAATTAATGTGAAAGTTCGTGCCACGAAGTCGTGTCATAATTTTTTGCAACGAACACTCACGATCCACACTATTGGACCCTAAACTCAAGTTTTGGTGCGTTTCTTTCTGTTCGGGTTCATTTGGGACCGCTTCGCTATTGCACGAAAACGCGCCAAACTGGTGCAATTAATGCAAAAGTTTGTGCCATGATGTCTTGTTAGATTTTTCACAAAGAACGCTCCTAATCCATTCCATTGAACCCTAATCTCGTGTTTTGGTGTGTTTCTTTCTGTTTGGGTGCATTTGGAACCGTTTCGCTATTGCACGAAAACGCGCCAAACTGGTCCAATTATTGCAAAAGTTCGTGCCGAGTCTTGTTAGAATTTTTCACAAAGAACGCTCCCGATACATACCATTGGACCCTAACATCGTGTTTTGGTGCGTTTCTTTCCGTTTGGGTGCATTTGGGACCGTTTCACTACTTCACGAAACTTGGTGTAAAATGCGCCCGACTGGTGCAATTAATGTAAAAGTTCGTGCCACGAAGTCGTGTCATAATTTTTTGCACCGAACGCTCACGATCCACACCATTGGACCCTAAACTCATGTTTTGGTGCATTTCCTTCCATTTGGGTGCATTTGGGACCGTTTCGCTATTGCACAAAAATGCGCAAAACTTGTGCAATTAATGTAAAAGTTCATGCCACAATGTCTTGTTAGAATTTTTCACAACAAACGCTCCCGATCCATACTATTGGACCCTAATCTCATATGTTTTGGTGCGTTTCTTTCCGTTTGGGTGCATTTGGGACCGTTTCGCTACTGCACGAAATTTGGTGCAATACGCGCCAAACAGGTGCAGTTTATGTAAAAGTTCTTTCCACGAAGTGGTGTCATAATTTTTTGCAACGAACGCTCACGATACACACCATTGGACCCTAAACTCATGTTTTGGGGCATTTCTTTCCGTTTGGGTGCATTTGGGACTGTTTCGCTATTACACGAAACACGCCAAACTGGTGCAATCAATGCAAAAGTTCGTGCCATCATGTCTTGTTGGAATTTTTAACAAAGAACGCTCCTGATCCATACCATTGGACCCTAAACTTATGTTTTGGTGTGTTTCTTTCCGTTTGGGTGCATTTGGAACCGTTTCGCTATTGCACGAAAACGTGCCAAACTGGTGCAATTAATGCAAAAGTTCGTGCCGTGATGTCTTGTTAGATTTTTTCACAAAGAACGCTCCCGATCCATACCATTGGACCCTAATCTCATGTTTTGGTGTGTTTCTTTCCGTTTGGGTGCATTTGGGACCGTTTCGGTACTGCACGAAACTTCGTGCAAAATGCGCCCGACTGGTGCAATTAGTGTAAAAGTTCGTGCCACGAAGTCGTGTCATAATTTTTCGCAACGAACGCTCACGATCCACACCATTGGACCCTAAACTCATGTTTTGGTGCATTTCTTTCCGTTGGGGTGCATTTGGGACCGTTTCGCTATTGCACGAAAATGTGCAAAACTTGTGCAATTAATGTAAAAGTTCATGCCACGATGTCTTGTTAGAATTTTTCACAACAAACGCTCCCGATCCATACCATTGGACCCTAATCTCATGTTTTGGTGCGTTTCTTTTTGTTTGGGTGCATTTGGGACCATTTTGCTACTGCACGAAACTTGGTGCATAACGCGCTAGACTGGTGCAATTAATGTAATAGTTCGTGCTACGAAGTCGTGTTATAATTTTTCACAACGAACGCTCACAATCCACACCATTGGACCCTAAACTCATGTTTTGGTGCGTTTCTTTCCGTTTGGGAGCATTTGGGACCATTTCGCTATTGCACGAAAATGCGCCAAACTGGTGCAATTAATGCAAAAGTTTGTGCCGTGATGTCTTGTTAGAATTTTTCACAGCGAATGCTTCCGATCCATACCATTGGACCCTAATCTAAAGTTTTGGTGTCTTCCTTTCCATTTGGGTGCATTTGTAACCGTTTCTCTACTGCACGAAACTTGCTGCAAAATGCGCCAAACTGGTGCAATTAATGCAAAAGTTCGTGCCACGAAGTCGTGTCGGAATTTTTCATAACGACGCTCCCGATCCATACCATTGGACCCTAAACTCATGTTTTGCTGCGTTTCTTTCCATTTGGGTGCATTCGTGACCGTTTCGCGACTGCACGAAACTCGGTGTAAAATGCGCCAGACTGGTGCAGTTAATGTAAAAGTTCGTGCCATGAAGTTGTGTCATCATTCTTCGCAACGAACGCTCATGATCCACAACATCGGACCCTAAACTCATGTTTTGGTGCGTTTCTTTCCGTTCGGGTGCATTTGGGACCGTTTCGATATTGCAAGAAAACGTGCCACACTGGTGCAATTAATGCAAAATTTGGTACCATGATGTCTTGTCAGAATTTTTCACAAGGAACGCTCCCGATCCATACCATTGGACCCTAATCTCATGTTTTGGTGCGTTTCTTTGCGTTTGGGTGCATTTGGGATCGTTTCGCTACTGCACGAAACTTGGTGCAATACGCGCCAAACAGGTGCAGTTAATGTAAAAGTTCTTGCCACGAAGTGGTGTCATAATTTTTTGCAACGAACGCTCACGATACACACCATTGGACCCTAAACTCATGTTTTGGTGCATTTCTTTCCGTTTGGGTGCATTTGGGACTGTTTCTCTATTATACGAAACACGCCAAACTAGTGCAATCAATGCAAAAGTTCGTGCCGTCATGTCTTGTTAGAATATTTTACAAAGAACGCTCCTGATCCATACCATTGGAACCTAAACTTATGTTTTGGTGCGGTTTCTTTCTGTTTGGGTGCATTTGGAACCGTTTCGCTATTGCACGAAAACGTGCCAAAATTGGTGCAATTAATGCAAAAGTTCGTGCCGTGATGTCTTGTTAGAATTTTTCACAAAGAATGCTCCCGATCCATACCATTGGACCCTAATCTCATGTTTTGGTGTGTTTCTTTCCGTTTGGGTGCATTTGGGACCGTTTCGGTACTGCACGAAACTTCGTGCAAAATGTGCCAAACTGGTGCAATTAATGTGAAAGTTCGTGCCACGAAGTCATGTCATAATTTTTTGCAACACTCACGATCCACACTATTGGACCCTAAACTCATGTTTTGTTGCATTTCTTTCTGTCCGGGTGCATTTGGGACCGCTTCACTATTGCACGAAAATGTGCCAAACTGGTGCTATTAATGCAAAAGTTTGTGCCGTGATGTCTTGTTAGAATTTTTCACAAAGAACGATCCCGATACATACCATTGGACCCTAATCTCGTGTTTTGGTGCGTTTCTTTTTGTTTGGGTGCATTTGGGACCATTTTGCTACTGCACGAAACTTGGTGCATAACGCGCTAGACTGGTGCAATTAATGTAATAGTTCGTGCTACGAAGTCGTGTTATAATTTTTCACAACGAACGCTCACAATCCACACCATTGGACCCTAAACTCATGTTTTGGTGCGTTTCTTTCCGTTTGGGAGCATTTGGGACCATTTCGCTATTGCACGAAAATGCGCCAAACTGGTGCAATTAATGCAAAAGTTTGTGCCGTGATGTCTTGTTAGAATTTTTCACAGCGAATGCTTCCGATCCATACCATTGGACCCTAATCTAAAGTTTTGGTGTCTTCCTTTCCATTTGGGTGCATTTGTAACCGTTTCTCTACTGCACGAAACTTGCTGCAAAATGCGCCAAACTGGTGCAATTAATGCAAAAGTTCGTGCCACGAAGTCGTGTCGGAATTTTTCATAACGACGCTCCCGATCCATACCATTGGACCCTAAACTCATGTTTTGCTGCGTTTCTTTCCATTTGGGTGCATTCGTGACCGTTTCGCGACTGCACGAAACTCGGTGTAAAATGCGCCAGACTGGTGCAGTTAATGTAAAAGTTCGTGCCATGAAGTTGTGTCATCATTCTTCGCAACGAACGCTCATGATCCACAACATCGGACCCTAAACTCATGTTTTGGTGCGTTTCTTTCCGTTCGGGTGCATTTGGGACCGTTTCGATATTGCAAGAAAACGTGCCACACTGGTGCAATTAATGCAAAATTTGGTACCATGATGTCTTGTCAGAATTTTTCACAAGGAACGCTCCCGATCCATACCATTGGACCCTAATCTCATGTTTTGGTGCGTTTCTTTGCGTTTGGGTGCATTTGGGATCGTTTCGCTACTGCACGAAACTTGGTGCAATACGCGCCAAACAGGTGCAGTTAATGTAAAAGTTCTTGCCACGAAGTGGTGTCATAATTTTTTGCAACGAACGCTCACGATACACACCATTGGACCCTAAACTCATGTTTTGGTGCATTTCTTTCCGTTTGGGTGCATTTGGGACTGTTTCTCTATTATACGAAACACGCCAAACTAGTGCAATCAATGCAAAAGTTCGTGCCGTCATGTCTTGTTAGAATATTTTACAAAGAACGCTCCTGATCCATACCATTGGAACCTAAACTTATGTTTTGGTGCGGTTTCTTTCTGTTTGGGTGCATTTGGAACCGTTTCGCTATTGCACGAAAACGTGCCAAAATTGGTGCAATTAATGCAAAAGTTCGTGCCGTGATGTCTTGTTAGAATTTTTCACAAAGAATGCTCCCGATCCATACCATTGGACCCTAATCTCATGTTTTGGTGTGTTTCTTTCCGTTTGGGTGCATTTGGGACCGTTTCGGTACTGCACGAAACTTCGTGCAAAATGTGCCAAACTGGTGCAATTAATGTGAAAGTTCGTGCCACGAAGTCATGTCATAATTTTTTGCAACACTCACGATCCACACTATTGGACCCTAAACTCATGTTTTGTTGCATTTCTTTCTGTCCGGGTGCATTTGGGACCGCTTCACTATTGCACGAAAATGTGCCAAACTGGTGCTATTAATGCAAAAGTTTGTGCCGTGATGTCTTGTTAGAATTTTTCACAAAGAACGATCCCGATACATACCATTGGACCCTAATCTCGTGTTTTGGTGCGTTTCTTTTTGTTTGGGTGCATTTGGGACCATTTTGCTACTGCACGAAACTTGGTGCATAACGCGCTAGACTGGTGCAATTAATGTAATAGTTCGTGCTACGAAGTCGTGTTATAATTTTTCACAACGAACGCTCACAATCCACACCATTGGACCCTAAACTCATGTTTTGGTGCGTTTCTTTCCGTTTGGGAGCATTTGGGACCATTTCGCTATTGCACGAAAATGCGCCAAACTGGTGCAATTAATGCAAAAGTTTGTGCCGTGATGTCTTGTTAGAATTTTTCACAGCGAATGCTTCCGATCCATACCATTGGACCCTAATCTAAAGTTTTGGTGTCTTCCTTTCCATTTGGGTGCATTTGTAACCGTTTCTCTACTGCACGAAACTTGCTGCAAAATGCGCCAAACTGGTGCAATTAATGCAAAAGTTCGTGCCACGAAGTCGTGTCGGAATTTTTCATAACGACGCTCCCGATCCATACCATTGGACCCTAAACTCATGTTTTGCTGCGTTTCTTTCCATTTGGGTGCATTCGTGACCGTTTCGCGACTGCACGAAACTCGGTGTAAAATGCGCCAGACTGGTGCAGTTAATGTAAAAGTTCGTGCCATGAAGTTGTGTCATCATTCTTCGCAACGAACGCTCATGATCCACAACATCGGACCCTAAACTCATGTTTTGGTGCGTTTCTTTCCGTTCGGGTGCATTTGGGACCGTTTCGATATTGCAAGAAAACGTGCCACACTGGTGCAATTAATGCAAAATTTGGTACCATGATGTCTTGTCAGAATTTTTCACAAGGAACGCTCCCGATCCATACCATTGGACCCTAATCTCATGTTTTGGTGCGTTTCTTTGCGTTTGGGTGCATTTGGGATCGTTTCGCTACTGCACGAAACTTGGTGCAATACGCGCCAAACAGGTGCAGTTAATGTAAAAGTTCTTGCCACGAAGTGGTGTCATAATTTTTTGCAACGAACGCTCACGATACACACCATTGGACCCTAAACTCATGTTTTGGTGCATTTCTTTCCGTTTGGGTGCATTTGGGACTGTTTCTCTATTATACGAAACACGCCAAACTAGTGCAATCAATGCAAAAGTTCGTGCCGTCATGTCTTGTTAGAATATTTTACAAAGAACGCTCCTGATCCATACCATTGGAACCTAAACTTATGTTTTGGTGCGGTTTCTTTCTGTTTGGGTGCATTTGGAACCGTTTCGCTATTGCACGAAAACGTGCCAAAATTGGTGCAATTAATGCAAAAGTTCGTGCCGTGATGTCTTGTTAGAATTTTTCACAAAGAATGCTCCCGATCCATACCATTGGACCCTAATCTCATGTTTTGGTGTGTTTCTTTCCGTTTGGGTGCATTTGGGACCGTTTCGGTACTGCACGAAACTTCGTGCAAAATGTGCCAAACTGGTGCAATTAATGTGAAAGTTCGTGCCACGAAGTCATGTCATAATTTTTTGCAACACTCACGATCCACACTATTGGACCCTAAACTCATGTTTTGTTGCATTTCTTTCTGTCCGGGTGCATTTGGGACCGCTTCACTATTGCACGAAAATGTGCCAAACTGGTGCTATTAATGCAAAAGTTTGTGCCGTGATGTCTTGTTAGAATTTTTCACAAAGAACGCTCCCGATACATACCATTGGACCCTAATCTCGTGTTTTGGTGCGTTTCTTTCCGTTTGGGTGCATTTGGGACCGTTTCGCTACTTCACGAAACAAGGTGTAAAACGCGCCCGACTGGTGCAATTAATGTAAAAGTTCGTGCCACGAATTCGTGTCATAATTTTTTGCAACGAAAGCTCACGATCCACACCATTGGACCCTAAACTCATGTTTTGGTGCATTTCTTTCTGTTTGGGTGCATTTGGGACCATTTCGCTATTTCACGAAAATGCGCAAAACTTGTGCAATTAATGTAAAAGTTCATGCCACGATGCCCTGTTAGAATTTTTCACAACAAACGCTCCCGATCCATACCATTGGACCCTAATCTCATGTTTTGGTGCGTTTCTTTTTGTTTGGGTGCATTTGGGACCGTTTTGCTGCTACACGAAACTTGGTGCATAACGCGCTAGACTGGTGCAATTAATGTAATAGTTCGTGCTACGAAGTCGTGTTATAATTTTTCGCAACGAACGCTCACAATCCACACCATTGGACTATAAACTCATGTTTTGGTGCATTTCTTTCCGTTTGGGTGCATTTGGGACTGTTTCGCTATTACATGAAACACGCCAAACTGGTGCAATCAATGCAAAAGTTCGTGCCGTGATGTCTTGTTAGAATTTTTAACAAAGAACGCTCCTGATCCATTCCGTTGGACCCTAAACTTATGTTTTGGTGCGTTTCTTTACGTTTGGGTGCATTTGGAACCGTTTCGCTATTGCACGAAAATGTGCCAAACTGGTGCAATTAATGCAAAAGTTAATGCCGTGATGTCTTGTTAGAATTTTTCACAAAGAACGCTCCCGATCCATACCATTGGACCCTAATCTCATGTTTTGGTGTGTTTCTTTCCGTTTGGGTGAATTTGGGACCGTTTCGGTACTGCACGAAACTTCATGCAAAACATGCCAGACTGGTGCAATTAATGTGAAAGTTCGTGCCACGAAGTCATATCATAATTTTTTGCAATGAACACTCACGATCCACACTATTGGACCCTAAACTCATGTTTTGGTGTGTTTCTTTCCGTTTGGGTGCATTTGGGACCGTTTCGCTATTGCAAGAAAACGCGCCACACTGGTGCAATTAATGCAAAAGTTCGTGCCATGATGTCTTGTCAGAATTTTTCACAAGGAACGCTCCCGATCTATACCATTGGAACCTAATCTCATGTTTTGGTGTGTTTCTTTCCGTTTGGATGCATTTGGGACCGTTTCGCTACTGCACGAAACTTGGTGCAATACGCGCCAAACAGGTGCAGTTAATGTAAAAGTTCTTGCCACGAAGTGGTGTCATAATTTTTTGCAACGAACGCTAACGATCGACACCATTGGACCCGAAACTCATGTTTTGGTGCATTTCTTTCCGTTTGGGTGCATTTGGGACTGTTTCGCTATTACACGAAACACGCCAAGCTGGTGCAATTAATGCAAAAGTTCGTGCCGTGATGTCTTGTTAGAATTTTTCACAAAGAACGCTCCTGATCCATACCATTGGACCCTAAACTTATGTTTTGGTGCGTTTCTTTCCGTTTGGGTGCATTTGGAACCGTTTCGCTATTGCACGAAAACGTGCCAAACTGGTGCAATTAATGCAAAAGTTCGTGCTGTGATGTCTTAGAATTTTTCACAAAGAACGCTCCCGATCCATACCATTGGACCCTAACATCGTGTTTTGGTGCGTTTCTTTCCGTTTGGGTGCATTTGGGACCGTTTCACTACTTCTAGAAACTTGGTGTAAAATGCGCCCGACTGGTGCAATTAATGTAAAAGTTCGTGCCACGAAGTCGTGTCATAATTTTTCGCACCGAACGCTCACGATCCACACCATTGGACCCTAAACTCATGTTTTGGTGCATTTCCTTCCATTTGGGTGCATTTGGGACCGTTTCGCTATTGCACAAAAATGCGCAAAACTTGTGCAATTAATGTAAAAGTTCATGCCACAATGTCTTGTTAGAATTTTTCACAACAAACGCTCCCGATCCATACTATTGGACCCTAATCTCATATGTTGGTGCGTTTCTTTTTGTTTGGGTGCATTTTGGGACCGTTTTGCTACTGCACGAAACTTGGTGCATAACGCGCTAGACTGGTGCAATTAATGTAATAGTTTGTGCTATGAAGTCGTGTTATATTTTTTTGCAACGAACGCTCACAATCCACACCATTGGACACTAAACTCATGTTTTGGTGCGTTTCTTTCCGTTTGGGAGCATTTGGGACCATTTCGCTATTGCACGAAAAGGCGCCAAACTGGTGCAATTAATGCAAAAGTTCGTGCCGTGATGTCTTGTTAAAATTTTTCACAGCGAATGCTTCCGATCCATACCATTGGACCCTAATCTAAAGTTTTGGTGTCTTCCTTTCCATTTGGGTGCATTTCGAACCGTTTCACTACTGCACGAAACTTGCTGCAAAATGCGCCAAACTGGTGCAATTAATGCAAAAGTTCATGCCACGAAGTCGTGTCGGAATTTTTCATAACGACGCTCCCAATCCTACCATTGGACCCCAAACTCATGTTTTGCTGTGCTTCTTTCCGTTTGGGTGCATTTGTGACCGTTTCGCTACTGCACGAAACTTGGTGTAAAATGCGCCAGACTGGTGCAGTTAATGTAAAAGTCCGTGCCACGAAGTCGTGTCATAATTCTTCGCAATGAACGCTCATGATCCACAACATCGGACCCTAAACTCATGTTTTGGTGCATTTCTTTCCGTTCGGGTGCATTTGGGACCGTTTCGCTATTGCAAGAAAACGCGCCACACTGGTGCAATTAATGCAAAAGTTCGTGCCACGATGTCTTGTCAGAATTTTTCACAAGGAACGCTCCCGATCCATACCATTGGAACCTAATCTCAGGTTTTGGTGCGTTTCTTTCCGTTTGGGTGCATTTGGGACCGTTTCGCTACTGCACGAAACTTGGTGCAATACGTGCCAAACAGGTGCAGTTAATGTAAAAGTTCTTGCCACGAAGTGGTGTCATAATTTTTTGCAACGAACGCTAACGATCGACACCATTGGACCCGAAACTCATGTTTTGGTGCATTTCTTTCCGTTTGGGTGCATTTGGGACTGTTTCGCTATTACACGAAACACGCCAAGCTGGTGCAATTAATGCAAAAGTTCGTGCCGTGATGTCTTGTTAGAATTTTTCACAAAGAACGCTCCTGATCCATACCATTGCACCCTAAACTTATGTTTTGGTGCGTTTCTTTCCGTTTGGGTGTATTTTGAACCGTTTCGCTATTGCACGAAAACGTGCCAAACTGGTGCAATTAATGCAAAAGTTCGTGCTGTGATGTCTTGTTAGAATTTTTCACAAAGAACGCTCCCGATCCATACCATTAGACCCTAATCTCATGTTTTAGTGTGTTTCTTTCTGTTTGGGTGCATTTGGGACAGTTTTGGTACTGCACGAAACTTCGTGCAAAACGTGCCAGACTGGTGCAATTAATGTGAAAGTTCGTGCCACGAAGTCGTGTCATAATTTTTTGCAATGAACACTCACGATCCACACTATTGCACCCTAAACTCATGTTTTGGTGCGTTTCTTTCTGTTCGGGTTCATTTGGGACCGCTTCGCTATTGCACGAAAACGCGCCAAACTGGTGCAATTAATGCAAAAGTTTGTGCCGTGATGTCTTGTTAGAATTTTCACAAAGAACGCTCCTGATCCATACCATTGAACCCTAATCTCGTGTTTTGGTGCGTTTCTTTCTGTTTGGGTGCATTTGGAACCGTTTCGCTATTGCACGAAAACGCGCCAAACTGGTCCAATTAATGCAAAACTTCGTGCCGAGTCTTGTTAGAATTTTTCACAAAGAATGCTCCCGATACATACCATTGGAACCTAATCTCATGTTTTGGTGCATTTCTTTCCGTCTTGGTGCAATTAACGCAAAAGTTCATGCCACGATGTCTTGTTAGGATTTTTCACATCAAACGCTCCCGATCCATACCATTGGACCCTAATCTCATGTTTTGGTGTGTTTCTTTCCGTTTGGGTGCATTTGGGACCGTTTCGGTACTGCACGAAACTTCGTGCAAAACATGCCAGACTGGTGCAATTAAGTGAAAGTTCGTGCGACGAAGTCATGTCATAATTTTTTGCAACGTCTCGATCGACACTATTGGACCCTAAACTCATGTTTTGGTGCGTTTCTTTCTGTTCGGGTGCATTTGGGACCGTTTCGTTATTGCACGAAAACGCGCCAAACTGTTGCAATTAATGCAAAAGTTTGTGCCATGATGTCTTGTTAGAATTTTTGACAAAGAACGCTCCTGATCCATACCATTGAACCCTAATCTCATGTTTTGGTGCGTTTCTTTCTGTTTGGGTGCATTTGGAACCATTTCGCTATTGCACGAAAACGCGCCAAACTGGTCCAATTAATGCAAAAGTTCGTGACGAGTCTTGTTAGAATTTTTCACAAAGAACGCTCCTGATCCATACCATTGGACCCTAATCTCGTGTTTTGGTGCGTTTCTTTCAATTTGGGTGCATTTGGGACCGTTTCGCTACTTCACGAAACTTGGTGTAAAATGCGCCTGACTGGTGCAATTAATGTAAAAGTTCGTACCACGAAGTCGTGTCATAATTTTTCACAACAAACGCTCAAGATCCACAACATCGGACCCTAAACTCATGTTTTGGTGCGTTTCTTTCCGTTCGGTGCATTTTGGACCGTTTCGCTATTGTAAGAAAACGCACCACACTGGTGCAATTAATGAAAAGTTTGTGCCACGATGTCTTGTCAGAATTTTTCACAAGGAATGCTCCCGATCCATACCATTGGACCCTAATCTCATGTTTTGTTGCGTTTCTTTTTGTTTGGGTGCATTTGGGACCGTTTTGCTACTGCACGAAACTTGGTGCATAACGCGCTAGACTGGTGCAATTAATGTAATAGTTTGTGCTACGAAGTCGTGTTATAATTTTTTGCAACGAACGCTCACAATCCACACCATTGGACCCTAAACTCATGTTTTGGTGCGTTTCTTTCCGTTTGGGAGCATTTGGGACTATTTCGCTATTGCACAAAAACGCGCCAAACTGGTGCAATTAATGCAAAAGTTCGTGCCGTGATGTCTTGTTAGAATTTTTCACAGTGAACGCTTCCGATCCATACCATTGGACCCTAATCTAAAGTTTTGGTGTCTTCCTTTCCATTTAGGTGCATTTGGAACAGTTTCGCTACTGCACGAAACTTGGTGCAAAATGCGCCAAACTGGTGCAATTAATGCAAAAGTTCGTGCCACGAAGTCGTGTCGGAATTTTTCATAACGACGCTCCTGATGCATACCATTGGACCCCAAACTCATGTTTTGCTGCGTTTCTTTCCGTTTGGGTGCATTTGTGACTGTTTCGCTACTGCACGAAACTTGGTGTAAAATGCGCCAAACTGGAGCAATTAATGTAAAAGTTCGTGCCACGAAGTCGTGTCATAATTCTTCGCAACGAACGCTCATGATCCACAACATCGGACCCTAAACTCATGTTTTGGTGTGTTTCTTTCCGTTCGAGTGCATTTGGGACTGTTTCGCTATTGCAAGAAAACGCACCACACTGGTGCAATTAATGCAAAAGTTCGTGCCACGATGTCTTGTCAGAATTTTTCACAAGGAATGCTCCCGATCCATACCATTGGACCCTAATCTCATGTTTTGTTGCGTTTCTTTTTGCTTGGGTGCATTTGGGACCGTTTTGCTACTGCACGAAACTTGGTGCATAACGCGCTAGACTGGTGCAATTAATGTAATAGTTTGTGCTACGAAGTCGTGTTATAATTTTTTGCAACGAACGCTCACAATCCACACCATTGGACCCTAAACTCATGTTTTGGTGCGTTTCTTTCCGTTTGGGAGCATTTGGGACTATTTCGCTATTGCACAAAAACGCGCCAAACTGGTGCAATTAATGCAAAAGTTCGTGCCGTGATGTCTTGTTAGAATTTTTCACAGCGAACGCTTCCGATCCATACCATTGGACCCTAATCTAAAGTTTTGGTGTCTTCCTTTCCATTTAGGTGCATTTGGAACAGTTTCGCTACTGCACGAAACTTGGTGCAAAATGCGCCAAACTGGTGCAATTAATGCAAAAGTTCGTGCCACGAAGTCGTGTCGGAATTTTTCATAACGACGCTCCTGATGCATACCATTGGACCCCAAACTCATGTTTTGCTGCATTTCTTTCCGTTTGGGTGCATTTGTGACTGTTTCGCTACTGCTCGAAACTTGGTGTAAAATGCGCCAGACTGGTGCAATTAATGTAAAAGTTCGTGCCACAAAGTCGTGTCATAATTCTTCGCAACGAACGCTCATGATCCACAACATCGGACCCTAAACTCATGTTTTGGTGCGTTTCTTTCCGTTCGGGTGCATTTGGGACCGTTTCGCTATTGCAAGAAAACGCGCCACACTGGTGCAATTAATGCAAAAGTTCTTGCCACGATGTCTTGTCAGAATTTTTCACAAGACGCTGCCGATCCATACCATTGGACCCTAATCTCATGTTTTGGTGCGTTTCTTTCCGTTTGGGAGCATTTGGGACCATTTCGCTATTGCACGAAAACGTGCCAAACTGGTGCAATTAATGCAAAAGTTCGTGCCGTGATGTCTTGTTAGAATTTTTCACAACGAACGCTTCCGATCCATACCATTGGACCCTAATCTAAAGTTTTGGTGTCTTCCTTTCCATTTGGGTGCATTTGGAACCGTTTCGCTACTGCACGAAACTTGCTGCAAAATGCGCCAAACTGGTGCAATTAATGCAAAAGTTCGTGCCACGATGTCGTGTCAGAATTTTTCATAACGACGCTCCTGATGCATACCATTGGACCCAAAACTCATGTTTTGCTGCGTTTCTTTCCATTTGGGTGCATTTGTGACCGTTTCGCTACTGCACGAAACTTGGTGCAAAACGCGCCAGACTGGTGCAATTAATGTAAAACTTTGTGCCACGAAGTCGTGTCATAATTTTTTGCAACGAACACTCACGATCCACGCTATTGGACCCTAAACTCATGATTTGGTGCGTTTCTTTCTGTTCGGGTTCATTTGGGACCGCTTCGCTATTGCACGAAAACGCGCCCAACTGGTGCAATTAATGCAAAAGTTTGTGCCGCGATGTCTTGTTAGATTTTTCACAAAGAACGCTCCTGATCCATACCATTGAACCCTAATCTCGTGTTTTGGTGTGTTTCTTTCTGTTTGGGTGCATTTGGAACCGTTTCGCTATTGCACGAAAACGCGCCAAACTGGTTCAATTAATGCAAAAGTTCGTGACGAGTCTTGTTAGAATTTTTCACAAAGAACGCTCTCGATACATACCATTGGACCCTAATCTCGTGTTTTGGTGCGTTTCTTTCCGTTTGGGTGCATTTGGGACCATCTCACTACTTCACGAAACTTGGTGTAAAATGCGCCCGACTGGTGCAATTAATGTAAAAGTTCGTGCCACGAAGTCGTGTCATAATTTTTCGCACCGAACGCTCATGATCCACATCATTGGACCCTAAACTCATGTTTTGGTGCATTTCTTTCCATTTGGGTGCATTTGGGACCGTTTCGCTGTTGCACAAAAATGCGCAAAACTTGTGCAATTAATGTAAAAGTTCATGCCACAATGTCTTGTTAGAATTTTTCACAACAAACGCTCCCGATCCATACCATTGGACCCTAATCTCATATGTTGGTGCGTTTCTTTTTGTTTGGGTGCATTTGGGACCGTTTTGCTACTGCACGAAACTTGGTGCATAACGCGCTAGACTGGTGCAATTAATGTAATAGTTCGTGCTACGAAATCGTGTTATAATTTTTCGCAACGAATGCTCACAATCCACACCATTGGACCCTAAACTCATGTTTGGGTGCGTTTCTTTCCGTTTGGGAGCATTTGGGACCATTGCGCTATTGCACGAAAACACGCCAAACTGGTGCAATTAATGCAAAAGTTCGTGCCGTGATGTCTTGTTAGAAGTTTTCACAGCGAACGCTTCCGATCCATACCATTGGACCCTAATCTATAGTTTTGGTGTCTTCCTTTCCATTTGAGTGCATTTGGAACCGTTTCGCTACTGCACGAAACTTGCTACAAAATGCGCCAAACTGGTGCAATTAATGCAAAAGTTCGTGCCACGAAGTCGTGTCGGAATTTTTCATAACGACGCTCATGATCCATACCATTGGACCCCAAACTCATGTTTTGCAGCGATTCTTTCCGTTTGGGTGCATTTGTGACCGTTTCGCTACTGCACGAAACTTGCTGTAAAATTCGCCAGATTGGTGCAGTTAATGTAAAAGTCCGTGCTCACAATCCACACCATTGGAACCTAAACTCATGTTTTGGTGCTTTTCTTTCCGTTTGGGAGCATTTGGAAACATTTCGCTATTTCACGAATACGCACCAAACTAGTGCAATTAATGCAAAAATTCGTGCCATGATGTCTTGGTGCAAAAATTCGCTATTACATTAATTGCACGAAACTTGGTGCAAAATGCGCCAAACTGATGCATTTAATGCAAAAGTTCGTGCCACGAAGTCGTGTCGGAATTTTTCATAATGACGCTCCCGATCCATACCATTGGACCCAAAACTCATGTTTTGCTGCGTTTCTTTCCGTTTGGGTGCATTTGTGACTGTTTCGCTACTGCACGAAACTTGGTGCAAAATGCGCCAGACTGGTGCAATTAATGTAAAAGTTCGTGCCACGAAGTCGTGTCATAATTCTTCGCAACGAACGCTCATGATCCACAACATCGGACCCTAAACTCATGTTTTGGTGTGTTTCTTTCCGTTCGAGTGCATTTGGGACTGTTTCGCTATTGCAAGAAAACGCACCACACTGGTGCAATTAATGCAAAAGTTCGTGCCACGATGTCTTGTCAGAATTTTTCACAAGGAATGCTCCCGATCCATACCATTGGACCCTAATCTCATGTTTTGTTGCGTTTCTTTTTGTTTGGGTGCATTTGGGACCGTTTTGCTACTGCACGAAACTTGGTGCATAACGCGCTAGACTGGTGCAATTAATGTAATAGTTTGTGCTACGAAGTCGTGTTATAATTTTTTGCAACGAACGCTCACAATCCACACCATTGGACCCTAAACTCATGTTTTGGTGCGTTTCTTTCCGTTTGGGAGCATTTGGGACTATTTCGCTATTGCACAAAAACGCGCCAAACTGGTGCAATTAATGCAAAAGTTCGTGCCGTGATGTCTTGTTAGAATTTTTCACAGCGAACGCTTCCGATCCATACCATTGGACCCTAATCTAAAGTTTTGGTGTCTTCCTTTCCATTTAGGTGCATTTGGAACAGTTTCGCTACTGCACGAAACTTGGTGCAAAATGCGCCAAACTGGTGCAATTAATGCAAAAGTTCGTGCCACGAAGTCGTGTCGGAATTTTTCATAACGACGCTCCTGATGCATACCATTGGACCCCAAACTCATGTTTTGCTGCATTTCTTTCCGTTTGGGTGCATTTGTGACTGTTTCGCTACTGCTCGAAACTTGGTGTAAAATGCGCCAGACTGGTGCAATTAATGTAAAAGTTCGTGCCACAAAGTCGTGTCATAATTCTTCGCAACGAACGCTCATGATCCACAACATCGGACCCTAAACTCATGTTTTGGTGCGTTTCTTTCCGTTCTGGTGCATTTGGGACCGTTTCGATATTGCAAGAAAACGCGCCACACTGGTGCAATTAATGCAAAAGTTCTTGCCACGATGTCTTGTCAGAATTTTTCACAAGATGCTGCCGATCCATACCATTGGACCCTAATCTCATGTTTTGGTGCGTTTCTTTCCGTTTGGGAGCATTTGGGACCATTTCTCTATTGCACGAAAACGCGCCAAACTGGTGCAATTAATGCAAAAGTTCGTGCCGTGATGTCTTGTTAGAATTTTTCACAACGAACGCTTCCGATCCATACCATTGGACCCTAATCTAAAGTTTTGGTGTCTTCCTTTCCATTTGGGTGCATTTGGAACCGTTTCGCTACTGCACGAAACTTGCTGCAAAATGCGCCAAACTGGTGCAATTAATGCAAAAGTTCGTGCCACGATGTCGTGTCAGAATTTTTCATAACGACGCTCCTGATGCATACCATTGGACCCAAAACTCATGTTTTGCTGCGTTTCTTTCCATTTGGGTGCATTTGTGACCGTTTCGCTACTGCACGAAACTTGGTGTAAAATGCGCCAGACTGGTGCAATTAATGTAAAAGTTCGTGCAACGAAGTCGTGTCATAATTCTTCGCAACGAACGCGCATGATCCACAACATCGGACCCTAAACTCATGTTTTGGTGCGTTTCTTTCCGTTCGGGTGCATTTGGGACCGTTTCGCTATTGCAAGAAAACGCGCCACAGTGGTGCAATTAATGCAAAAGTTCTTGCCGCGATGTCTTGTCAGAATTTTTCACAAGACGCTCCCGATCCATACCATTGGACCCTAATCTCATGTTTTGGTGCGTTTCTTTCCGTTTGGGTGCATTCGGGACCGTTTCGCTACTGCACGAAACTTGGTGTAATACGCGCCGAACAGGTGCAGTTAATGTAAAAGTTCTTGCCACGAAGTTGTGTCATAATTTTTTGCAACGAATGCTCATGATCCACACCATTGGACCCTAAACTCATGTTTTGGTGCATTTCTTTCCGTTTGGGTGCATTTGGGACTATTTCGCTATTACACGAAACACGCCAAGCTGGTGCAATCAATGCAAAAGTTTGTGCCGTGATGTCTTGTTAGAATTTTTCACAAAGAACGGTCCTGATCCATACCATTGGACCCTAAACTTATGTTTTGGGGCGTTTCTTTCCGTTTCGGGTGCATTTGGAACCGTTTCGCTATTGCACGAAAACGTGCCAAACTGGTGCAATTAATGCAAAAGTTCGTGCCGTAATGTCTTGTTAGAATTTTTCACAGCGAACGCTTCCGATCCATACCATTGGACCCTTATCTAAAGTTTTGGTGTCTTCCTTTCCATTTGGATGCATTTGGAACCGTTTCACTACTGCACGAAACTTGCTGCAAAATGCGCCAAACTGGTGCAATTAATGCAAAAGTTCGTGCCACGATGTTGTGTCATAATTTTTCATAACGACGCTCCTGATGCATACCATTGGACCCCAAACTCATGTTTTGCTGCGTTTCTTTCCATTTGGGGTGCATTTGTGACCGTTTCGCTACTGCACGAAACTTGGTGTAAAATGCGCCAGACTGGTGCAATTAATGTAAAAGTTCATGCCACGAAGTCGTGTCATAATTTTTTGCAACGAATGCTCATGATCCACACCATTGGACCCTAAACTCATGTTTTGGTGCATTTATTTCCGTTTGGGTGCATTTGGGACTATTTCGCTATTACACGAAACACGCCAAGCTGGTGCAATTAATGCAAAGTTCGTGCCGTGATGTCTTGTTAGAATTTTTCACAAAGAACGCTCCTGATCCATACCATTGGACCCTAAACTTATGTTTTGGGGTGTTTCTTTCCGTTTGGGTGCATTTGGAACCGTTTCGCTATTGCACGAAAACGTGCCAAACTGGTGCAATTAATGCAAAAGTTCGTGCCGTGATGTCTTATTAGAATTTTTCTCAAAGAACGCTCCCGATCCATACCATTGGACCCTAATCTCATGTTTTGGTGTGTTTCTTTCCGTTTGGGTGCATTTGGGACCGTTTCGGTACTGCACGAAACTTCGTGCAAAACTTGTCAGACTGGTGCAATTAATGTGAAACTTCGTGCCACGAAGTCGTGTCATAATTTTTTGCAACAAACACTCACGATCCACACTATTGGACCGTAAACTCATGTTTTGGTGCGTTTCTTTCTGTTCGGGTGCATTTGGGACCGTTTCGTTATTGCACGAAAACGCGCCAAACTGTTGCAATTAATGCAAAAGTTTGTGCCATGATGTCTTGTTAGAATTTTTCACAAAGAACGCTCCTGATCCATACCATTAAACCCTAATCTCGTGTTTTGGTGCATTTCTTTCTGTTTGGGTGCATTTGGAACCGTTTCGCTATTGCACGAAAACGCGCCAAACTGGTCCAATTAATGCAAAAGTTCGTGCCGAGTCTTGTTAGAATTTTTCACAAAGAATGCTCCCAATACATACCATTGGACCCTAATCTCGTGGTTTCGTGCGTTTCATTCCATTTGGGTGCATTTGGGACCGTTTCGCTACTTCACGAAACTTGGTGTAAAATGCGCCCGACTGGTGCAATTAATGTAAAAGTTCGTGCCACGAAGTCGTGTCATAATTTTTCGCAACAAATGCTCATGATCCACAACAACGGACCCTAAACTCATGTTTTGGTGCGTTTCTTTCCGTTCGGGTGCATTTTGGACCGTTTCACTATTGCAAGAAAATGCACCACACTGGTGCAATTAATGCAAAAGTTTGTGCCACGATGTCTTGACAGAATTTTTCACAAGGAACGCTATCGATCCATACCTTTGGACCCTAATCTCATGTTTTGGTGCGTTTCTTTTTGTTTGGGTGCATTTGGCACCGTTTTGCTACTGGACGAAACTTGGTGCTTAACGCGCTAGACTGGTGCAATTAATGTAATAGTTTGTGCTACGAAGTCGTGTTATAATTTTTCGCAACGAACGCTCACAATCCACACCATTGGACCCTAAACTCATGTTTTGTTGCGTTTCTTTCCGTTTGGGAGCATTTGGGACCATTTCGCTATTGCACGAAAATGCGCCAAACTGGTGCGATTAATGCAAAAGTTCGCGTCGTGATGTCTTGTTAGAATTTTTCACAATTAACTTTTCCGATCCATACCATTGGACCCTAATCTAAAGTTTTGGTGCCTTCCTTTCCATTTGGGTGCATTTGGAACCGTTTCGCTACTGCACAAAACTTGCTGCAAAATGCGCCAAACTGGTGCAATTAATGCAAAAGTTCGTGCCACGAAGTCCTGTCGGAATTTTTCATAATGACTCTCCCAATCCATACCTTTGGACCCCAAACTCATGTTTTGCTGCGTTTCTTTCCGTTTGGGTGCATTTGTGACCGTTTCGCTACAGCACGAAACTTGGTGTAAAATGCGCCAGACTGGTGCAATGAATGTAAAAGTTCGTGCCACGAAGTCGTGTCATAATTCTTCGCAACGAACGCCAATGATCCACAACATCGGACCCTAAACTCATGTTTTGGTGCGTTTCTTTCCGTTCGGGTGCATTTGGGACCGTTTCGCTATTGCAAGAAAACGCGCCACACTAGTGCAATTAATGCAAAAGTTCGTGCCACGATGTCTTGTCAGAATTTTTCACAAGGGACGCTCCCGATCCATACCCTTGGACCCTAATCACATGTTTTGGTACATTTCTTTCTGTTTGGGTGCATTTGGGATTGTTTCGCTACTGCACGAAACTTGGTACAATACGCGCCAAACTGGTGCAGTTAATGTAAAAGTTCTTGCCACGAAGTCGTGTCAGAATTTTTCACAACGAACGCTCATGATCCACAACATCAGACCCTAAACTCATGTTTTGGTGTGTTTCTTTCCGTTCGGGTGCATTTGGGACCGTTTCGCTATTGCAAGAAAACGCGCCACACTGGTGCAATTAATGCAAAAGTTCCCGCCACGATGTCTTGTCAGAATTTTTCACAAGGAATGCACCCGATCCATACCATTGGACCCTAATCTCATGTTTTGGTGCGTTTCTTTTTTGTTTGGATGCATTTGGGACCGTTTTGCTACTGCACGAAACTTGGTGCATAACATGCTAGACTGGTGCAATTAATGTAATAGTTTGTGCTACGAAGTCGTGTTATAATTTTTCGCAACGAACGCTCACAATCCACACCATTGGACCCTAAACTCATGTTTTGGTGCGTTTCTTTCCGTTTGGGAGCATTTGGGACTATTTGGCTATTGCACAAAAAACGCACCAAACTGGTGCAATTAATGCAAAAGTTCGTGCCGTGTTGTCTTGTTAGAATTTTTCACAGCGAACGCTTCCGATCCATACCATTGGACCCTAATCTAAAGTTTTGGTGTCTTCCTTTCAATTTAGGTGCATTTGGAACAGTTTCGCTACTGCACGAAACTTGGTGCAAAATGCGCCAAACTGGTGCAATTAATGCAAAAGTTCGTGCCACGAAGTCGTGTCGGAATTTTTCATAACGATGCTCCTGATGCATACCATTGGACCCCAAACTCATGTTTTGCTTCGTTTCTTTCCGTTTGGGTGCATTTGTGACTGTTTCGCTACTGCACGAAACTTGGTGTAAAATGCGCCAGACTGGTGCAATTAATGTAAAAGTTCGTGCCACAAAGTCGTGTCATAATTCTTCGTAACGAACGCTCATGATCCACAACATCGGACCCTAAACTCATGTTTTGGTGCGTTTCTTTCCGTTCGGGTGCATTTGGGACCGTTTCGCTATTGCAAGAAAACGTGCCACACTGGTGCAATTAATGCAAAAGTTCTTCCCACGATGTCTTGTCAGAATTTTTCAGAAGACGCTCCCGATCCATACCATTGGACCCTAATCTCATGTTTTGGTGTGTTTCTTTCCGTTTGGGAGCATTTGGGACCATTTCGCTATTGCACGAAAACGCGCCAAACTGGTGCAATTAATGCAAAAGTTCGTGCCGTAATGTCTTGTTAGAATTTTTCACAGCGAACGCTTCCGATCCATACCATTGGACCCTTATCTAAAGTTTTGGTGTCTTCCTTTCCATTTGGATGCATTTGGAACCGTTTCACTACTGCACGAAACTTGCTGCAAAATGCGCCAAACTGGTGCAATTAATGCAAAAGTTCGTGCCACGATGTTGTGTCATAATTTTTCATAACGACGCTCCTGATGCATACCATTGGACCCCAAACTCATGTTTTGCTGCGTTTCTTTCCATTTGGGTGCATTTGTGACCGTTTCGCTACTGCACGAAACTTGGTGTAAAATGCGCCAGACTGGTGCAATTAATGTAAAAGTTCATGCCACGAAGTCGTGTCATAATTTTTTGCAACGAATGCTCATGATCCACACCATTGGACCCTAAACTCATGTTTTGGTGCATTTCTTTCCGTTTGGGTGCATTTGGGACTATTTCGCTATTACACGAAACACGCCAAGCTGGTGCAATTAATGCAAAAGTTCGTGCCGTGATGTCTTGTTAGAATTTTTCACAAAGAACGCTCCTGATCCATACCATTGGACCCTAAACTTATGTTTTGGGGCGTTTCTTTCCGTTTGGGTGCATTTGGAACCGTTTCGCTATTGCACGAAAACGTGCCAAACTGGTGCAATTAATGCAAAAGTTCGTGCCGTGATGTCTTATTAGAATTTTTCTCAAAGAACGCTCCCGATCCATACCATTGGACCCTAATCTCATGTTTTGGTGTGTTTCATTCCGTTTGGGTGCATTTGGGACCGTTTCGGTACTGCACGAAACTTCGTGCAAAACTTGTCAGACTGGTGCAATTAATGTGAAAGTTCGTGCCACGAAGTCGTGTCATAATTTTTTGCAACAAACACTCACGATCCACACTATTGGACCGTAAACTCATGTTTTGGTGCGTTTCTTTCTGTTCGGGTGCCTTTGGGACCATTTTGTTATTGCACGAAAACGCGCCAAACTGTTGCAATTAATGCAAAAGTTTGTGCCATGATGTCTTGTTAGAATTTTTCACAAAGAACGCTCCTGATCCATACCATTAAACCCTAATCTCGTGTTTTGGTGCATTTCTTTCTGTTTGGGTGCATTTGGAACCGTTTCGCTATTGCACGAAAACGCGCCAAACTGGTCCAATTAATGCAAAAGTTCGTGCCGAGTCTTGTTAGAATTTTTCACAAAGAATGCTCCCGATACATACCATTGGACCCTAATCTCGTGGTTTCGTGCGTTTCATTCCATTTGGGTGCATTTGGGACCGTTTCGCTACTTCACGAAACTTGGTGTAAAATGCGCCCGACTGGTGCAATTAATGTAAAAGTTCGTGCCACGAAGTCGTGTCATAATTTTTCGCAACAAAAGCTCATGATCCACAACAACGGACCCTAAACTCATGTTTTGGTGCGTTTCTTTCCGTTCGGGTGCATTTTGGACCGTTTCGCTATTGCAAGAAAATGCACCACACTGGTGCAATTAATGCAAAAGTTTGTGCCACGATGTCTTGACAGAATTTTTCACAAGGAACGCTCCCGATCCATACCTTTGGACCCTAATCTCATGTTTTGGTGCGTTTCTTTTTGTTTGGGTGCATTTGGGACCGTTTTGCTACTGGACGAAACTTGGTGCTTAACGCGCTAGACTGGTGCAATTGATGTAATAGTTTGTGCTACGAAGTCGTGTTATAATTTTTCGCAACGAATGCTCACAATCCACACCATTGGACCCTAAACTCATGTTTTGTTGCGTTTCTTTCCGTTTGGGAGCATTTGGGACCATTTCGCTACTGCACGAAAATGCGCCAAACTGGTGCGATTAATGCAAAAGTTCGCGTCGTGATGTATTGTTAGAATTTTTCACAATAAACATTTCCGATCCATACCATTGGACCCTAATCTAAAGTTTTGGTGCCTTCCTTTCCATTTGGGTGCATTTGGAACCGTTTCGCTACTGCACAAAACTTGCTGCAAAATGCGCCAAACTGGTGCAATTAATGCAAAAGTTCGTGCCACGAAGTCCTGTCGGAATTTTTCATAATGACTCTCCTGATCCATACCTTTGGACCCCAAACTCATGTTTTGCTGCGTTTCTTTCCGTTTGGGTGCATTTGTGACCGTTTCGCTACAGCACGAAACTTGGTGTAAAATGCGCCAGACTGGTGCAATGAATGTAAAAGTTCGTGCCACGAAGTCGTGTCATAATTCTTCGCAACGAACGCCAATGATCCACAACATCGGACCCTAAACTCATGTTTTGGTGCGTTTCTTTCCGTTCGGGTGCATTTGGGACCGTTTCGCTATTGCAAGAAAACGCGCCACACTAGTGCAATTAATGCAAAAGTTCGTGCCATGATGTCTTGTCAGAATTTTTCACAAGGGACGCTCCCGATCCATACCCTTGGACCCTAATCACATGTTTTGGTACATTTCTTTCTGTTTGGGTGCATTTGGGATTGTTTCGCTACTGCACGAAACTTGGTACAATACGCGCCAAACTGGTGCAGTGCAGTTAATGTAAAAGTTCTTGCCACGAAGTCGTGTCATAATTTTTTGCAACGAATGCTCACGATCCACACCATTGGACCCTAAACTCATGTTTTGGTGCATTTCTTTCCGTTTGGGTGCATTTGGGACTGTTTCGCTATTACACGAAACACGCCAAGCTGGTGCAATTAATGCAAAAGTTCGTGCCGTGATGTCTTGTTAGAATTTTTCACAAAGAAAGCTCCTGATCCATACCATTGGACCCTAAACTAATAGTTTGTGCTACGAAGTTGTGTTATAATTTTTCGCAACGAACGCTCACAATCCACACCATTGGACCCTAAACTCATGTTTTGGTGCGTTTCTTTCCGTTTGGGATCATTTGGGACTATTTCGCTATTGCACGAAAACGCGCCAAACTGGTGCAATTAATACAAAAGTTCGTGCCATGATGTCTTGTTAGAATTTTTCACAGCGAACGCTTCCGATCCATACCATTGGACCCTAATCTAAAGTTTTGGTGTCTTCCTTTCCATTTGGGTGCATTTGGAACCGTTTCGCTACTGCACGAAACTTGCTGCAAAATGCGCCAAACTGGTGCAATTAATGCAAAAGTTCGTGCCACGAAGTCGTGTCATAATTCTTCGTAACGAATGCTCATGATCCACAACATCGGACCCTAAACTCATGTTTTGGTGTGTTTCTTTCCGTTCGAGTGCATTTGGGACCGTTTCGCTATTGCAAGAAAACGCGCCACACTAGTGCAATTAATGCAAAAGTTCTTGCCACGATGTCTTGTCAGAATTTTTCACAAGACGCTCCCGATCCATACCATTGGACCCTAATCTCATGTTTTGGTGTGTTTCTTTCCGTTTGGGAGCATTTGGGACCATTTCGCTATTGCACGAAAACGCGCCAAACAGGTGCAATTAATGCAAAAGTTCATGCCGTGATGTCTTGTTAGAATTTTTCACAGCAAACACTTCCGATCCATACCATTGGACCCTAATCTAAAGTTTTGGTGTCTTCCTTTCCATTTGGGTGCATTTGGAACCGTTTCGCTACTGCACGAAACTTGTTGCAAAATGCGCCAAACTGGTGCAATTAATGCAAAAGTTCGTGCCACGAAGTCGTGTCGGAATTTTTCATAACGACGCTCCCGATCCATACCTTTGGACTCCAAACTCATGTTTTGCTGCGTTTCTTTCCGTTTGGGTGCATTTGTGACCGTTTCGCTACTGCACGAAACTTGGTGTAAAATGCTCCAGACTGGTGCAATTAATGTAAAAGTTCGTGCCACGAAGTCGTGTCATAATTCTTCGCAACGAACGCTCATGATCCACAACATCGGACCCTAAACTCATGTTTTGGTGCGTTTCTTTCCGTTCGGGTGCATTTGGGTTCGTTTCGCTATTGCAAGAAAACGCGCCACACTGGTGCAATTAATGCAAAAGTTCGTGCCACGATGTCTTGTCAGAATTTTTCACAAGGAACGCTCCCGATCCATACCCTTGGACCCTAATCACATGTTTTGGTATGTTTCTTCCTGTTTGGGTGCATTTGGGACCGTTTCGCTACTGCACGAAACTTGGTACAATACGCGCCAAACTGGTGCAGTTAATGTAAAAGTTCTTGCCACGAAGTCGTGTCATAATTTTTTGCAACGAACGCTCACGTTCGACACCATTGGACCCTAAACTCATGTTTTGGTGCATTTCTTTCCGTTTGGGTGCATTTCGGACTATTTCGCTATTACACGAAACACGCCAAACTGGTGCAATTAATGCAAAAGTTCGTGTCGTGATATCTTGTTAGAATTTTTCACAAAGAACGCTCCTGATCCATACCATTGGACCCTAAACTTATGTTTTGGTGTGTTTCTTTCCGTTTGGGTGCATTTGGGACCGTTTCGCTACTGCACGAAAATGCGCCAAACTGGTGCAATTAATGCAAAAGTTCGTGCCACGAAGTCATTTCGGAATTTTTCATAACGACGCTCCAGATGCATACCATTGGACCCAAAACTCATGTTTTGCTGCGTTTCTTTCCGTTTGGGTGCATTTGTGACCGTTTCGCTACTGCACGAAACTTGGTGTAAAATGAGCTAGACTGGTGCAATTAATGTAAAAGTTCGTGCCACGAAGTCGTGTCATAATTCTTCGCAACGAACGCTCATGATCCACAACATCGGACCCTAAACTCATGTTTTGGTGTGTTTCTTTCCGTTCGGGTGCATTTGGGACTGTTTCGCTATTGCAAGAAAATGCACCACACTGGTGCAATTAATGCAAAAGTTCGTGCCACGATATCTTGTCAGAATTTTTCACAAGGAACGATCCCGATCCATACAATTGGACCCTAATCTCATGTTTTGGTGCGTTTCATTTTGTTTGGGTGCATTTGGGACCGTTTTGCTACTGCACGAAACTTGGTGCATAACGCGCTAGACTGGTGCAATTAATGTAATAGTTTGTGCTACGAAGTCGTGTAATAATTTTTCGCAACGAACGCTCACAATCCACACCATTGGACCCTAAACTCATGTTTTGGTGCGTTTCTTTACGTTTGGGATCATTTGGGACTATTTCGCTATTGCACGAAAAAGCGCCAAACTGGTGCAATTAATGCAAAAGTTCGTGCCGTGATGTCTTGTTAGAATTTTTCACAGCGAACACTTCCGATCCATACCATTGGACCCTAATTTAAAGTTTTGGTGTCTTCCTTTCCATTTGGGTGCATTTGGAACCGTTTCGCTACTGCACGAAACTTGCTGCAAAATGCGCCAAACTGGTGCAATTAATGCAAAAGTTCGTGCCACGAAGTCGTGTCGGAATTTTTCTTAACGACGCACCTGATGCATACCATTGGACCCCAAACTCATGTTTTGCTGCGTTTCTTTCCGTTTGGGTGCATTTGTGACTGTTTCGCTACTGCACGAAACTTGGTGTAAAATGCGCCAAACTGGAGCAATTAATGTAAAAGTTCGTGCCACGAAGTCGTGTCATAATTCTTCGCAACGAACGCTCATGATCCACAACATCGGACCCTAAACTCATGTTTTGGTGCGTTTCTTTCCGTTCGGGTGCATTTGGGACCGTTTCGCTATTACAAGAAAACATGCCACACTGGTGCAATTAATGCAAAAGTTCTTGCCACGATGTCTTGTCAGAATTTTACACAAGACGCTCCCGATCCATACCATTGGACCCTAATCTCATGTTTTGGTGCGTTTCTTTCCGTTTGGGTGCATTCGGAACCGTTTCCCTACCGCACGAAAACGCGCCAAACAGGTGCAATTAATGCAAAAGTTCGTGCCGTGATGTCTTGTTAGAATTTTTCACAGCAAACACTTCCGATCCATACCATTGGACCCTAATTCAAAGTTTTGGTGTCTTCCTTTCCATTTGGGTGCATTTGGAACCGTTTCACTACTGTACGAAACTTGCTGCAAAATGCGCCAAACTGGTGCAATTAATGCAAAAGTTCGTGCCACGAAGTCGTGTCGGAATTTTTCTTAACGACGCTCCTGATGCATACCATTGGACCCCAAACTCATGTTTTGCTGCATTTCTTTCCGTTTGGGTGCATTTGTGACCGTTTCGCTACTGCACGAAACTTGGTGTAAAATGCGCCAGACTGGTGCAATTAATGTAAAAGATTGTGCCACGAAGTCGTGTAATAATTTTTCGCAACGAACGCTCACAATCCACACCATTGGACCCTAAACTCATGTTTTGGTGCGTTTCTTTCCGTTCGAGTGCATTTGGGACCGTTTCGCTATTGCACGAAAACGCGCCAAACTGGTGCAATTAATGCAGAAGTTCGTGCCGTGATGTCTTTTCAGAATTTTTCACAGCGAACACTTCCGATCCATACCATTGGACCCTAATCTAAAGTTTTGGTGTCTTCCTTGCCATTTGGGTGCATTTGGAACCGTTTCGCTATTGCACGAAACTTGCTGCAAAATGCGCCAAATTGGTGCAATTAATGCAAAAGTTCGTGCCACGAAGTCATGTCGGAATTTTTCATAGCGACGCTCCTGATGCATACCATTGGACCCCAAACTCATGTTTTGCTGCGTTTCTTTCCGTTTGGGTGCATTTGTGACTGTTTCGCTACTGCACGAAACTTGGTGTAAAATGCGCCAGACTGGAGCAATTAATGTAAAAGTTCGTGCCACGAAGTCGTGTCATAATTCTTCGCAACGAACGCTCATGATCCACAACATCGGACCCTAAACTCATGTTTTGGTGTGTTTCTTTCCGTTCGGGTGCATTTGGGACCGTTTCGCTATTACAAGAAAACGCGCCACACTGGTGCAATTAATGCAAAAGTTCTTGCCACGATGTCTTGTCAGAATTTTTCACAAGACGCTCCCGATCCATACCATTGGACCCTAATCTCATGTTTTGGTGTGTTTCTTTCCGTTTGGGTGCATTCGGAACCGTTTCCCTACCGCACGAAAACGCGCCAAACAGGTGCAATTAATGCAAAAGTTCGTGCCGTGATGTCTTGTTAGAATTTTTCACAGCAAACACTTCCGATCCATACCATTGGACCCTAATTCAAAGTTTTGGTGTCTTCCTTTCCATTTGGGTGCATTTGGAACCGTTTCACTACTGCACGAAACTTGCTGCAAAATGCGCCAAACTGGTGCAATTAATGCAAAAGTTCGTGCCACGAAGTCGTGTCGGAATTTTTCTTAACGACGCTCCTGATGCATACCATTGGACCCCAAACTCATGTTTTGCTGCATTTCTTTCCGTTTGGGTGCATTTGTGACCGTTTCGCTACTGCACGAAACTTGGTGTAAAATGCGCCAGACTGGTGCAATTAATGTAAAAGTTTGTGCCACGAAGTCGTGTAATAATTTTTCGCAACGAACGCTCACAATCCACACCATTGGACCCTAAACTCATGTTTTGGTGCGTTTCTTTCCGTTCGAGTGCATTTGGGACCGTTTCGCTATTGCACGAAAACGCGCCAAACTGGTGCAATTAATGCAAAAGTTCGTGCCGTGATGTCTTGTTAGAATTTTTCACAGCGAACACTTCCGATCCATACCATTGGACACTAATCTAAAGTTTTGGTGTCTTCCTTGCCATTTGGGTGCATTTGGAACCGTTTCGCTATTGCACGAAACTTGCTGCAAAATGCGCCAAATTGGTGCAATTAATGCAAAAGTTCGTGCCACGAAGTCGTGTCGGAATTTTTCATAGCGACGCTCCTGATGCATACCATTGGACCCCAAACTCATGTTTTGCTGCGTTTCTTTCCGTTTGGGTGCATTTGTGACTGTTTCGCTACTGCACGAAACTTGGTGTAAAATGCGCCAGACTGGAGCAATTAATGTAAAAGTTCGTGCCACGAAGTCGTGTCATAATTCTTCGCAACGAACGTTCATGATCCACAACATCGGACCCTAAACTCATGTTTTGGTGTGTTTCTTTCCGTTCGGGTGCATTTGGGACCGTTTCGCTATTACAAGAAAACGCGCCACACTGGTGCAATTAATGCAAAAGTTCTTGCCACGATGTCTTGTCAGAATTTTTCACAAGACGCTCCCGATCCATACCATTGGACCCTAATCTCATGTTTTGGTGCGTTTCTTTCCGTTTGGGTGCATTCGGAACCGTTTCCCTACCGCACGAAAACGCGCCAAACAGGTGCAATTAATGCAAAAGTTCGTGCCGTGATGTCTTGTTAGAATTTTTCACAGCAAACACTTCCGATCCATACCATTGGACCCTAATTTAAAGTTTTGGTGTCTTCCTTTCCATTTGGGTGCATTTGGAACCGTTTCGCTACTGCACGAAACTTGCTGCAAAATGCGCCAAACTGGTGCAATTAATGCAAAAGTTCGTGCCACGAAGTCGTGTCGGAATTTTTCTTAACGACGCACCTGATGCATACCATTGGACCCCAAACTCATGTTTTGCTGCGTTTCTTTCCGTTTGGGTGCATTTGTGACCGTTTCGCTACTGCACGAAACTTGGTGTAAAATGCGCCAGACTGGAGCAATTAATGTAAAAGTTCGTGCCACGAAGTCGTGTCATAATTCTTCGCAACGAACGCTCATGATCCACAACATCGGACCCTAAACTCATGTTTTGGTGCGTTTCTTTCCGTTCGGGTGCATTTGGGACCGTTTCGCTATTACAAGAAAACGCGCCACACTGGTGCAATTAATGCAAAAGTTCTTGCCACGATGTCTTGTCAGAATTTTTCACAAGACGCTCCCGATCCATACCATTGGACCCTAATCTCATGTTTTGGTGTGTTTCTTTCCGTTTGGGTGCATTCGGAACCGTTTCCCTACCGCACGAAAACGCGCCAAACAGGTGCAATTAATGCAAAAGTTCGTGCCGTGATGTCTTGTTAGAATTTTTCACAGCAAACACTTCCAATCCATACCATTGGACCCTAATTCAAAGTTTTGGTGTCTTCCTTTCCATTTGGGTGCATTTGGAACCGTTTCACTACTCCACGAAACTTGCTGCAAAATGCGCCAAACTGGTGCAATTAATGCAAAAGTTCGTGCCACGAAGTCGTGTCGGAATTTTTCTTAACGACGCTCCTGATGCATACCATTGGACCCCAAACTCATGTGTTTGCTGCGTTTCTTTCCGTTTGGGTGCATTTGTGACCGTTTCGCTACTGCACGAAACTTGGTGTAAAATGCGCCAGACTGGTGCAATTAATGTAAAAGTTTGTGCCACGAAGTCGTGTAATAATTCTTCGCAACGAACGCTCACAATCCACAACATCGGACCCTAAACTCATGTTTTGGTGCGTTTCTTTCCGTTCGAGTGCATTTGGGACCGTTTCGCTATTGCACGAAAACGCGCCAAACTGGTGCAATTAATGCAAAAGTTCGTGCCGTGATGTCTTGTTAGAATTTTTCACAGCGAACACTTCCGATCCATACCATTGGACCCTAATCTAAAGTTTTGGTGTCTTCCTTGCCATTTGGGTGCATTTGGAACCGTTTCGCTATTGCACGAAACTTGCTGCAAAATGCGCCAAATTGGTGCAATTAATGCAAAAGTTCGTGCCACGAAGTCGTGTCGGAATTTTTCATAGCGACGCTCCTGATGCATACCATTGGACCCCAAACTCATGTTTTGCTGCGTTTCTTTCCGTTTGGGTGCATTTGTGACTGTTTCGCTACTGCACGAAACTTGGTGTAAAATGCGCCAGACTGGAGCAATTAATGTAAAAGTTCGTGCCACGAAGTCGTGTCATAATTCTTCGCAACGAACGCTCATGATCCACAACATCGGACCCTAAACTCATGTTTTGGTGTGTTTCTTTCCGTTCGGGTGCATTTGGGACCGTTTCGCTATTACAAGAAAACGCGCCACACTGGTGCAATTAATGCAAAAGTTCTTGCCACGATGTCTTGTCAGAATTTTTCACAAGACGCTCCCGATCCATACCATTGGACCCTAATCTCATGTTTTGGTGCGTTTCTTTCCGTTTGGGTGCATTCGGAACCGTTTCCCTACCGCACGAAAACGCGCCAAACAGGTGCAATTAATGCAAAAGTTCGTGCCGTGATGTCTTGTTAGAATTTTTCACAGCAAACACTTCCGATCCATACCATTGGACCCTAATTTAAAGTTTTGGTGTCTTCCTTTCCATTTGGGTGCATTTGGAACCGTTTCGCTACTGCACGAAACTTGCTGCAAAATGCGCCAAACTGGTGCAATTAATGCAAAAGTTCGTGCCACGAAGTCGTGTCGGAATTTTTCTTAACGACGCACCTGATGCATACCATTGGACCCCAAACTCATGTTTTGCTGCGTTTCTTTCCGTTTGGGTGCATTTGTGACCGTTTCGCTACTGCACGAAACTTGGTGTAAAATGCGCCAGACTGGAGCAATTAATGTAAAAGTTCGTGCCACGAAGTCGTGTCATAATTCTTCGCAACGAACGCTCATGATCCACAACATCGGACCCTAAACTCATGTTTTGGTGTGTTTCTTTCCGTTCAGGTGCATTTGGGACCGTTTCGCTATTACAAGAAAACGCGCCACACTGGTGCAATTAATGCAAAAGTTCTTGCCACGATGTCTTGTTACAATTTTTCACAAGACGCCCCCGATCCATACCATTGGACCCTAATCTCATGTTTTGGTGCGTTTCTTTCCGTTTGGGTGCATTCGGAACCATTTCCCTACCGCACGAAAACGCGCCAAACAGGTGCAATTAATGCAAAAGTTCGTGCCGTGATGTCTTGTTAGAATTTTTCACAGCAAACACTTCCAATCCATACCATTGGACCCTAATTCAAAGTTTTGGTGTCTTCCTTTCCATTTGGGTGCATTTGGAACCGTTTCACTACTCCACGAAACTTGCTGCAAAATGCGCCAAACTGGTGCAATTAATGCAAAAGTTCGTGCCACGAAGTCATGTCGGAATTTTTCTTAACGACGCTCCTGATGCATACCATTGGACCCCAAACTCATGTGTTTGCTGCGTTTCTTTCTGTTTGGGTGCATTTGTGACCGTTTCGCTACTGCACGAAACTTGGTGTAAAATGCGCCAGACTGGTGCAATTAATGTAAAAGTTTGTGCCACGAAGTCGTGTCATAATTCTTCGCAACGAACGCTCATGATCCACAACATCGGACCTTAAACTCATGTTTTGGTGCGTTTCTTTCCGTTCGAGTGCATTTGGGACCGTTTCGCTATTGCAAGAAAACACGCCACACTAGTGCAATTAATGCAAAAGTTCTTGCCATGATGTCTTGTCAGAATTTTTCACAAGACGCTCCCGATCCATACCATTGACCCTAATCACATGTTTTGGTACGTTTCTTCCTGTTTGGGTGCATTTGGGACCGTTTCGCTACTGCACGAAACTTGGTACAATACGCGCCAAACTGGTGCAGTTAATGTAAAAGTTCTTGCCACGAAGTCGTGTCATAATTTTTTGCAACGAACGCTCACGATCCACACCATTGGACCCTAAACTCATGTTTTGGTGCATTTCTTTCCGTTTGGGTGCATTTCGGACTATTTCGCTATTACACGAAACACGCCAAACTGGTGCAATTAATGCAAAAGTTCGTGCCGTGATGTCTTGTTAGAATTTTTCACAAAGAACGCTCCTGATCCATACCATTGGACCCTAAACTTATGTTTTGGTGCGTTTCTTTCCGTTTTGGTGCATTTGGGACCGTTTCGCTATTGCACGAAAATGCGCCAAACTGGTGCAATTAATGCAAAAGTTCGTGCCATGAAGTCTTGTCGGAATTTTTCATAACGACGCTCCAGATGCATACCATTGGACCCAAAACTCATGTTTTGCTGCGTTTCTTTCCGTTTGGGTGCATTTGTGACTGTTTCGCTACTGCACGAAACTTGGTGTAAAATGCGCCAAACTGGAGCAATTAATGTAAAAGTTCGTGCCACGAAGTCGTGTCATAATTCTTCGCAACGAACGCTCATGATCCACAACATCGGACCCTAAACTCATGTTTTGGTGTGTTTCTTTCCGTTCGAGTGCATTTGGGACTGTTTCGCTATTGCAAGAAAACGCACCACACTGGTGCAATTAATGCAAAAGTTCGTGCCACGATGTCTTGTCAGAATTTTTCACAAGGAATGCTCCCGATCCATACCATTGGACCCTAATCTCATGTTTTGTTGCGTTTCTTTTTGCTTGGGTGCATTTGGGACCGTTTTGCTACTGCACGAAACTTGGTGCATAATGCGCTAGACTGGTGCAATTATTGTAATAGTTTGTGCTACGAAGTCGTGTAATAATTTTTCGCAACGAACGCTCACAATCCACACCATTGGACCCTAAACTCATGTTTTGGTGCGTTTCTTTCCATTTGGGAGCATTTGGGACTATTTCGCTCTTGCACGAAAAGCGCCAAACTGGTGCAATTAATGCAAAAGTTCGTGCCGTGATGTCTTGTTAGAATTTTTCACAGCGAACGCTTCCGATCCATACCATTGGACCCTAATCTAAAGTTTTGGTGTCTTCCTTTCCATTTGGGTGCATTTGGAACCGTTTCGCTACTGCACGAAACTTGCTGCAAAATGCGCCAAATTGGTGCAATTAATGCAAAAGTTCGTGCCACGAAGTCGTGTCGGAATTTTTCATAGCGACGCTCCTGATGCATACCATTGGACCCCAAACTCATGTTTTGCTGCGTTTCTTTCCGTTTGGGTGCATTTGTGACCGTTTCGCTACTGCACGAAACTTGGTGTAAAATGCGCCAGACTGGAGCAATTAATGTAAAAGTTCGTGCCACGAAGTCGTGTCATAATTCTTCGCAACGAACGCTCATGATCCACAACATCGGACCCTAAACTCATGTTTTGGTTGGTTTCTTTCCGTTCGGGTGCATTTGGGACCGTTTCGCTATTACAAGAAAACGCGCCACACTGGTGCAATTAATGCAAAAGTTCTTGCCACGATGTCTTGTCAGAATTTTTAACAAGACGCTCCCGATCCATACCATTGGACCCTAATCTCATATTTTGGTGCGTTTCTTTCCGCTTGGGTGCGTTCGGGACCGTTTCGCTACTGCACGAAACTTGGTGTAATACGCGCCAAACAGGTGCAGTTAATGTAAAACTTCTTGCCACGAAGTCGTGTCATAATTTTTTGCAACGAATGCTCACGATGCACACCATTGGACCCTAAACTCATGTTTTGGTGCATTTCTTTCCGTTTGGGTGCATTTGGGACTGTTTGGCTATTACACGAAACACGCCAAGCTGGTGCAATTAATGTAAAAGTTCGTGCCGTGATGTCTTGTTAGAATTTTTCACAAAGAACGATCCTGATCCATACCATTGGACCCTAAACTTATGTTTTGGTGCGTTTCTTTCCGTTTGGGTGCATTTGGGACCGTTTCGCTATTGCACAAAAACGTGCCAAACTGGTGCAATTAATGCAAAAGTTCGTGCCATGATGTCTTGTTAGAATTTTTCACAAAGAACGCTCCCGATCCATACCATTGGACCCTAATCTCATGTTTTGGTGTGTTTCTTTCCGTTTGGGTGCATTCGGGACCATTTCAGTACTGCACGAAACTTCGTGCAAAACGTGCTAGACTGGTGCAATTAATGTGAAAGTTCGTGCCACGAAGTCGTGTCATAATTTTTTGCAACGAACACTCACGATCGACACTATTGGACCCTAAACTCATGTTTTGGTGCGTTTCTTTCTGTTCGGGTGCATTTGGGACCGTTTCGTTATTGTACGAAAACGCGCCAAACTGGTGCAATTAATGCAAAAGTTTGTGCCATAATGTCTTGTTAGAATTTTTCACAAAGAACGCTCCTGATCCATACCATTGAACCCTAATCTCGTGTTTTGGTGCATTTCTTTCTGTTTGGGTGCATTTGGAACCGTTTCGCTATTGCACGAAAACGCGCCAAACTGGTCCAATTAATGCAAAAGTTCGTGCCGAGTCTTGTTAGAATTTTTCACAAAGAATGCTCCCGATACATACCATTGGACCCTAATCTCGTGTTTTGGTTCGTTTCTTTCTATTTGGGTGCATTTGGGACCATTTCGCTACTTCACGAAACTTGGTTTAAAATGTGCCCGACTGGTGCAATTAATGTAAAAGTTCGTGCCACGAAGTCGTGTCATAATTTTTTTGCAACGAACGCTCACGATCCACACCATTGGACCCTAAACTCATGTTTTGGTGCATTTCTTTCCGTTTGGGTGCATTTGGGACTATTTCACTATTACACGAAACACGCCAAACTGGTCCAATTAATGCAAAAGTTCGTGCCGTGATGTCTTGTTAGAATTTTTCACAAAGAATGCTCCTGATCCATACCATTGGACCCTAAACTTATGTTTTGGTCCGTTTCTTTCCGTTTGGGTGCATTTGGGACCGTTTCGCTATTACACGAAAATGCGCCAAACTGGTGCAATTAATGCAAAAGTTTGTGCCGTGATGTCTTGTTAGAATTTTTCACAAAGAACGCTCCCGATCCATACCATTGGACCCTAATCTCATGTTTTGGTGTGGTTCTTTCCGTTTGGGTGCATTTGGGACCGTTTCAGTACTGCACGAAACTTCGTGCAAAACGTGCTAGACTGGTGCAATTAATGTGAAAGTTCGTGCCACGAAGTCGTGTCATAATTTTTTGCAACGAACACTCACGATCGACACTATTGGACCCTAAACTCATGTTTTGGTGCGTTTCTTTCTGTTCGGGTGAATTTGGGACCGTTTCGTTATTGCACGAAAACGCGCCAAACTGGTGCAATTAATGCAAAAGTTTGTGCCATGATGTCTTGTTAGAATTTTTCACAAAGAACGCTCCTGATCCATACCATTGAACCCTAATCTCATGTTTTGGTGCGTTTCTTTCTGTTTGGGTGCATTTGGAACCATTTCGCTATTGCACGAAAATGCGCCAAACTGGTCCAATTAATGCAAAAGTTCGTGCCGAGTCTTGTTAGAATTTTTCACAAAGAATGCCCCCGATACATACCATTGGACCCTAATCTCGTGTTTTGGTGCGTTTCTTTCCATTTGGGTGCATTTGGGACTGTTTCGCTACTTCACGAAACTCGGTGTAAAATGCGCCCGACTGGTGTAATTAATCTAAAAGTTCGTGCCACGAAGTTGTGTCATAATTTTTCGCAACAAACGCTCATGATCCACAACATCGGACCCTAAACTCATGTTTTGGTGTGTTTCTTTCCGTTCGGGTGCATTTTGTACCGTTTCGCTATTGCAAGAAAACGCACCACACTGGTGCAATTAATGCAAAAGTTCGTGCCACGATGTCTTGTCAGAATTTTTCACAAGGAACACTCTCGATCCATACCATTGGACCCTAATCTCTTGTTTTGGTGCATTTCTTTTTGTTTGGGTGCATTTGGGACCGTTTTGCTACTGCACGAAACTTGGTGCTTAACGCGCTAGACTGGTGCAATTAATGTAATAGTTCGTACTACGAAGTCGTGTTATAATTTCTCGCAACGAAGGCTCACAATCCACACCATTGGACCCTAAACTCATGTTTTGTTGCGTTTCTTTCCGTTTGGGAGCATTTGGGACCATTCCGCTATTGCACGAAAACGCGCCAAACTGGTGCAATTAATGCAAAAGTTCGTGCCGTGATGTCTTGTTAGAATTTTTCACATTGAACGTTTCCGATCCATACCATTGGACCCTAATCTAAAGTTTTGGAGCCTTCCTTTCCATTTGGGTGCATTTGGAACCGTTCCGCTACTGCACGAAACTTGCTGCAAAATGCGCCAAACTGGTGCAATTAATGCAAAAGTTCGTGCCACAAAGTCGTGTCGGAATTTTTCATAACGACGCTCCCGATCCATACCTTTGGACCCCAAACTCATGTTTTGCTGCGTTTCTTTCCGTTTGGGTGCATTTGGGACCGTTTCGCTATTGCACGAAAACGTGCCAAACTGGTGCAATTAATGCAAAAGTTCGTGCCGTGATGTCTTGTTAGAATTTTTCACAAAGAACGCTCCCGATCCATACCATTGGACCCTAATCTCATGTTTTGGTGTGTTTCTTTCCGTTTGGGTGCATTTGGGACCGTTTCGGTACTCCACGAAACTTTGTGCAAAACGTGCCAAACTTGTGCAATTAATGTGAAAGTTCGTGCCACGAAGTCGTGTCATAATTTTTTGCAATGAACACTCAAGATCGACACTATTGGACCCTAAACTCATGTTTTGGTGCGTTTCTTTCTGTTCGGGTGCATTTGGGACCGTTTCGTTATTGCACGAAAACGCGCCCAACTGGTGCAATTAATGCAAAAGTTTGTGCCATAATGTCTTGTTAGAATTTTTCACAAAGAACGCTCCTGATCCATACCATTGCACCCTAATCTCGTGTATTGGTGCATTTCTTTCTGTTTGGGTGTATTTGGAACCGTTTCGCTATTGCACGAAAACGCGCCAAACTGGTGCAATTAATGCAAAAGTTCGTGCCGTGATGTCTTGTTAGAATTTTTCAAAGTGAACATTTCCGATCCATACCATTGGACCCTAATCTAAAGTTTTGGTGCCTTCCTTTCCATTTGGGTGCATTTGGAACCGTTTCGCTACGGCACGAAACTTGCTGCAAAATGCGCCAAACTGGTGCAATTAATGCAAAAGTTCGTGCCACGAAGTCGTGTCGGAATTTTTCATAACGACGCTCCCGATCCATACCTTTGGACCCCAAATTCATGTTTTGCTGCGTTTCTTTCCGTTTGGGTGCATTTGTGACCGTTTCGCTACTGCACGAAACTTGGTGTAAAATGCGCCAGACTGGTGCAATTAATGTAAAAGTTCGTGCCACGAAGTCGTCTCATAATTCTTCGCAACGAACGCACATGATCCACAACATCGGACCCTAAACTCATGTTTTGGTGCAGTTTCTTTCCGTTCGGGTGCATTTGGGGCCGTTTCGCTATTGCAAGAAAACACGCCACACTGGTGCAATTAATGCAAAAGTTCGTGCCACGATGTCTTGTCAGAATTTTTCACAAGGAACGCTCCCGATCCATACCCTTGGACCCTAATCACATGTTTTGGTACGTTTCTTTCTGTTTGGGTGCATTTGGGACCGTTTCGCTACTGCACGAACCTTGGTACAATACGCGCCAAACTGGTGCAGTTAATGTAAAAGTTCTTGCCACGAAGTCGTGTCATAATTTTTTGCAACGAACGCTCATGATCCACACCATTGGACCCTAAACTCATGTTTTGGTGCATTTCTTTCCGTTGGGTGCATTTGGGACTATTTTGCTATTACACGAAACACGCCAAACTGGTGCAATTAATGCAAAAGTTTGTGCCGTGATGTCTTGTTAGAATTTTTCACAAAGAACGCTCCCAATCCATACCATTGGACCCTAATCTCATGTTTTGGTGTGGTTCTTTCCGTTTGGGTGCATTTGGGACCGTTTCGGTACTACACGAAACTTCGTGCAAAACGTGCTAGACTGGTGCAATTAATGTGAAAGTTCGTGCCACGAAGTCGTGTCATAATTTTTTGCAACGAACACTCACGATCGACACTATTGGACCCTAAACTCATGTTTTGGTGCGTTTCTTTCTGTTCGGGTGCATTTGGGACCGTTTCGTTATTGCACGAAAACGCGCCAAACTGGTGCAATTAATACAAAAGTTTGTGCCATGATGTCTTGTTAGAATTTTTCACAAAGAACGCTCCTGATCCATACCATTGAACCCTAATCTCATGTTTTGGTGCGTTTCTTTCTGTTTGGGTGGATTTGGAACCGTTTCGCTACTGCACGAAAACGCGCCAAACTGGTCCAATTAATGCAAAAGTTCGTGCCGAGTCTTGTTAGAATTTTTCACAAAGAATGCTCCCGATACATACCATTGGACCCCTAATCTCGTGTTTTGGTACGTTTCTTTCCATTTGGGTGCATTTGGGACAGTTTCGCTACTTCATGAAACTTGGTGTAAAATGCGCCCGACTGGTGCAATTAATGTAAAAGTTCGTGCCATGAAGTCGTGTCATAATTTTTCGCAACAAACGCTCATGATCCACAACATCGGACCCTAAACTCATGTTTTGGTGTGTTTCTTTCCGTTCGGGTGCATTTTGGACCGTTTCGCTATTGCAAGAAAACGCACCACACTGGTGCAATTAATGCAAAAGTTCGTGCCACGATGTCTTGTCAGAATTTTTCATAAGGAACGCTCCCGATCCATACCATTGGACCCTAATCTCATGTTTTGGTTCGTTTCTTTTTGTTTGGGTGCATTTGGGACCGTTTTGCTACTGCACGAAACTTGGTGCTTAACGCGCTAGACTGGTGCAATTAATGTAATAGTTCGTGCTACGAAGTCGTGTTATAATTTCTCGCAACGAACGCTCACAATCCACACCATTGGACCCTAAACTCATGTTTTGTTGCGTTTCTTTCCGTTTGGGAGCATTTGGGACCATTTCGCTATTGCACGAAAACGCGCCAAACTGGTGCAATTAATGCAAAAGTTCGTGCCGTGATGTCTTGTTAGAATTTTTCACATTGAACGTTTTGGTGCCTTCCTTTCCATTTGGGTGCATTTGGAACCGTTTCGCTACTGCACGAAACTTGCTGCAAAATGCGCCAAACTGGTGCAATTAATGCAAAAGTTCGTGCCACGAAGTCATGTCGGAATTTTTCATAACGACGCTCCCGATCCATACCTTTGGACCCCAAACTCATGTTTTGCTGCGTTTCTTTCCGTTTGGGTGCATTTGTGACCGTTTCGCTACTGCACGAAACTTGGTGTAAAATGCGCCAGACTGGTGCAGTTAATGTAAAAGTTCGTGCCACGAAGTCGTGTCATAATTCTTCGCAACGAACACTCATGATCCACAACATCGGACCCTAAACTCATGTTTTGGTGCATTTCTTTCTGTTTGGGTGCATTTGGGATCGTTTCGCTACTGCACGAAACTTGGTATAATACGCGCCAAACTGGTGCAGTTAATGTAAAAGTTCTTGCCACGAAGTCGTGTCATAATTTTTTGCAACGAACGCTCACGATCAACACCATTGGACCCTAAACTCATGTTTTGGTGCATTTCTTTCCGTTTGGGTGCATTTGGGACTATTTCGCTATTACACGAAACACGCCAAACTGGTGCAATTAATGCAAAAGTTCGTGCCGTGATGTCTTGTTAGAATTTTTCACAAAGAACGCTCCTGATCCATACCATTGGACCCTAAAGTTATGTTTTGGTGCGTTTCTTTCCGTTTGGGTGCATTTGGGACCGTTTCTCTATTGCACGAAAACGTGCCAAACTGGTGCAATTAATGCAAAAGTTCGTGCCGTGATGTCTTGTTAGAATTTTTCACAAAGAACGCACCCGATCCATACCATTGGACCCTAATCTCATGTTTTGGTGTGTTTCTTTCCGTTTGGGTGCATTCGGGACCGTTTCGGTACTGCACAAAACTTCGTGCAAAACTTGCCAGACTAGTGCAATTAATGTGAAATTTCGTGCCACGAAGTCGTGTCATAATTTTTTGCAACGAACACTCACGATCCACACTATTGGACCCTAAACTCATGTTTTGGTGCATTTCTTTTCGTTTGGGTGCATTTGGGACCGTTTCGCTATTGCACGAAAATGCGCCAAACTGGTGCAATTAATGCAAAAGTTCATGCCACGATGTCTTGTTAGAATTTTTCACAACAAACGCTCCCGATCCATACCATTGGACCCTAATCTAAAGTTTTGGTGCCTTCCTTTCCATTTTGGTGCATTTGGAACCGTTTCGCTACTGCACGAAACTTGCTGCAAAATGCGCCAAACTGGTGCAATTAATGCAAAAGTTCGTGCCACGAAGTCATGTCGGAATTTTTCATAATGACGCTCCCGATCCTTACCATTGGACCCCAAACTCATGTTTTGCTGCGTTTCTTTTTGTTTGGGTGTATTTGTTACCGTTTCGCTACTGCACGAAACTTGGTGTAAAATGCGCCAGACTGGTGCAATTAATGTAAAAGTTCGTGCCACGAAGTCGTGTCATAATTCTTCGCAACGAACGCTCATGATCCACAACATCGGACCCTAAACTCATGTTTTGGTGCGTTTCTTTCCGTTTGGGTGCATTTGGGACCGTTTCGCTATTGCAAGAAAACGCGCCACACTAGTGCAATTAATGCAAAAGTTCGTGCCACGATGTCTTGTTAGAATTTTTCACAAAGAACGCTCCCGATCCATACCATTGGACCCTAATCTCATGTTTTGGTGCGTTTCGTTCCGTTTGGGTGCATTTGGGACTGTTTCGCTACTGCATGAAACTTTGTGCAAAACGCGCCAGACTGGTGCAATTAATGTGACAGTTCGGGCCACGAAGTTGTGTCATGTTTTTTCGCAACGAACACTCACGATCCACACCTAAACTCATGTTTTGGTGTGTTTCTTTCCGTTCGGGTGCATTTGGGACCGTTTCGCTATTGCAAGAAAACACGCCAAACTAGTGCAATTAATGCAAAAGTTCGTGCCACGATGTCTTATTTGAATTTTTCACAACAAACACTCCCGATCCATACAATTGGACCCTAATCTCATGTTTTGGTGAGTTTCTTTCCGTTTGGGTGCATTTGGGACCGGTTCGCTACTACAAGAAACTTGGTGCATAATGCGCTATTCTGGTGCAATTAATGTAATAGTCCGTGCACGAAGTCGTGTTATAATTTTTCGCAACGAACGCTCACAATCCACACCATTGGACCCTAAACTCATGTTTTGGTGTGTTTCTTTCCGTTTGGGAGCATTTGGGACCATTTTGCTATTGCACGAAAATGCGCCAAACTGGTGCAACTAATGCAAAAGTTTGTGCCGTGATGTCTTGTTAGAATTTTTCACAAAGAACGCTGCCGATCCATACCATTGGACCCTAAACTCATGTTTTGGTCTGTTTCTTTCCGTTTGGGTGCATTTAGGACCGTTTCGGTACTGCACGAAACTTCGTGCAAAACGTGCCAGACAGGTGCAAATAATGTGAAAGTTCATGCCACGAAGTCGTGTCATAATTTTTTGCAACGAACACTCACGATCGACACTATTGGACCCTAAACTCATGTTTTGGTTCGTTTCTTTCCGTTTGGGTGCATTTGTGACCGTTTCGCTACTGCACGAAACTTGGTGTAAAATGCGCCAGACTGGTGCAATTAATGTAAAAGTTCGTGCCACGAAGTCGTGTCATAATTCTTCGCAACGAACGCTCATGATCCACAACATCATACCCTAAACTCATGTTTTGGTGTGTTTCTTTCCGTTCGGGTGCATTTGGGACCGTTTCGCTATTGCAAGAAAACGCGCCACACTGGTGCAATTAATGCAAAAGTTCGTGCCACGATGTCTTGTCAGAATTTTTCACAAGGAACGCTCCCGATCCATACCATTGGACCCTAATCTCATGTTTTGGTGTGTTTCTTTCCGTTTGAGTGCATTTGGTTGCGTTTCAGTACTGCACAAAACTTTGTGCAAAACGTGCCAGACTGGTGCAATTAATGTGAAAGTTTGAGCCACGAAGTCGTGTCATAATTTTTTGCAACGAACACTCACGATCGACACTATTGGACCCTAAACTCATGTTTTGGTGTGTTTCTTTCTGTTCGGGTGCATTTGGGACCGTTTCGCTATTGCACGAAAACGCGCCAAACTGGTGCAATTAATACAAAAGTTTGTGCCGTTATGTCTTTAGATTTTTTCACAAAGAATGCTCCTGATCCATACCATTGAACCCTAATCTCGTGTTTTGGTGCGTTTCTTTCTGTTTGGGTGCATTTCGAACTGTTTCGTTATTGCACGAAAACGCGCCAAACTGGTCCAATTAATGCAAAAGTTTGTGCCGAGTCTTGTTAGACTTTTTCACAACAAACGCTCACGATCCACACCATTGGACCCTAAACTCATGTTTTGGTGCATTTCTTTCCGTTTGGGTGCATTTGGGACCGTTTCGCTATTGCACGAAAATGCGCCAAACTTGTGCAATTAATGCAAAAGTTCATGCCACGATGTCTTGTTAGAATTTTTCACAACAAACGCTCCCGATCCATACCATTGGACCCTAATCTCATGTTTTGGTGCGTTTCTTTCCGTTTGGGTGCATTTGGGACCGGTTCGCTACTACAAGAAACTTGGTGCATAACGTGCTATTCTGGTGCAATTAATGTAATAGTCCGTGCACGAAGTCGTGTTATAATTTTTCGCAACGAACGCTCACAATCCACACCATTGGACCCTAAACTCAAGTTTTGGTGTGTTTCTTTCCGTTTAGGAGCATTTGGGACCATTTCGCTATTGCACGAAAACGCACCAAACTGGTGCAATTAATGCAAAAGTTCGTGCCGTGATGTCTTGTTAGAATTTTTCACAACGAACGCTTCTGATCCATACCATTGGACCCTAATCTAATGTTTTGGTGCCTTCCTTTCCATTTGGGTGCATTTGGAATCATTTCGCTGCTGCACGAAACTTGCTGCAAAATGCGCCAAACTGGTGAAATTAATGCAAAAGTTCGTGCCACAAAGTCGTGTCGGATTTTTTTCGCAACAACGCTACCTATACATACCATTGGACCCTAATCTCATGTTTTGGTGCGTTTCTTTCCGTTTGGGTGCATTTGTGACCGTTTCGCTACTGCACGAAAGTTGGTGTAAAATGCGCCAGACTGGTGCAATTAATGTAAAAGTTCATGCCACGAAGTCGTTTCATAATTTTTTTCAATGAACGCTCACGATCCACACCATTGGACCCTAAACTCATGTTTTGGTGCGTTTCTTTCCGTTCGAGTGCATTTGGGACCGTTTCGCTGTTGCATGAAAGTGCGACAAACTGGTGCAATTAATGCAAAATTTCGTGCCACGATGTCTTGTTAGAATTTTTCAAAACAAACACTCCTGATCCATACAATTGGACCCTAATCTCATGTTTTGGTGCGTATCATTCTATTAGGGTGCATTTGGGACCGTTTCGCTACTGCACGAAACTTGGTGCATAACGCGCCAGATTGGTGCAATTAATGTAAAATTTCGTGGCACGAAGTCATGTCATAATTTTTCGCAATGAACGTCACGATCCACACCATTGGACCCTGAACTCATGTTTTGGTGCGTTTCTTTCCGTTTGGGTGCATTTGGCACCATTTCGCTACCGAACGAAAATGCGCCAAACTAGTGCAATTAATTCAAAAGTTCGTGCCACGAAGTCGTGTCGGAATTTTTCGCAACATATGCTCCCGATCCACACCATTGGACCCTAAACTCATGTTTTGGTGTGTTTCTTTGCGTTTGGATGCATTTGGGACCGTTTCCCGACTGCACGAAACTTGCTGCAAAATGTGCCAAACTGGTGCAATTAATGCAAAAGTTCGTGCCACGAAGTCAAGTCAGAATTTTTCGCAACAAACGCTCCTGATCCACACCATTGGACCCTAAACACATGTTTTGGTGCGTTTCTTTCCATTTGGGTGCATTTGGAACTGTTTTGCTACTGCACGAAACTTGCAGCAAAACACGCCAAACTGGTGAAATTAATGCAAAAGTTCGTGCCATAAAGTCGTGTCGAAATTTTTCGCAATGACACTACAGATCTACACCATTGGACCCTAAACTCATGTTTTGGTGCGTTTCTTTCCGTTTGGGTGCATTTGGAACCGTTTTGCTACTACACGAAACTTTGCCGCAAAACATGCCAAACTGGTGCAATTAATGCAAAAGTTTGTGCCACGAAGTCGTGTCGGAATTTTTCGCAACGACACTTCCAATCCACACCATGGGACCATAAACTCATGTTTTGGTGCATTTCTTTCCGTTTGGGTTCATTTGGGACGGTTTCTCTATTACACGAAAATGCGCCAAACTAGTGCAATTAATGCAAAAGGTCGTGCCGTGATGTCTTGTTAGAATTTTTCACAAAGAACACTCCTAATCCATACCATTGGACCCTAATCTCATGTTTTGGCACTATTCTTTCTGTTTGGGTCCATTTGGAACCGTTTCGCTATTGCACGAAAACGCGCCAAACTGGTGCAATTAATGCAAAAGTTCGTGCCGTGATGTCTTGTTAGAATTTTTCACAAAGAACGCTCCCGATCCATACCATTGGACCCTAATCTCATGTTTTGGTGTGTTTCTTTCTGTTTGGGTGCATTTGGGACCGTTTCGCTACTTCACGAAACTTGGTGCATAACGCGCCAGACTAGTGCAATTAATGTAAAAGTTCTTGCCACGAGGTCGTGTCATAATTTTTCACAACGAACACTCACGATCCATACCATAGGACCCTAAACTCATGTTTTGGTGTGTTTCTTTTTGTTTGGGTGCATTTGTGACCGTTTCGCTAATGAATGAAAACGCGCCAAACTAGTGCAATTAATGCAAATGTTCATACCACGAAGTCGTGTCGGAATTTTTCGTATCGTATGCTCCCGATCCACACCATTGGACCCTAATCTCATGTTTTGGTGCCTTCCTTTCCATTAGGGTGCATTTGGAACCATTTCGCCACTGCACGAAACTTGCTGCAAAACGCGCTAAACTGGTGCAATTAATGCAAAAGTTCGTGTCGGAATTTTTCGCAACGACGCTCCCGATCATCCACAACATTGCACCCTAAACTCATGTTTTGTTGCGTTTCTTTCCGGTCGGGTGCATTTGGGACCGTTTATCTATTGTACAAAAACGCACCAAGCTGGTGCATTTAATGCAAAAGTTCGAGCCACGATGTCTTGTTAGAATTTTTCACAACGAACACTCCCGATCCATACCATTGGACCCTAATCTCATGTTTTCGTGCGTTTCGTTCCGTTTGGGTGCATTTGGCACCGTTTCGCTACTTCACAAAACTTGGTGCATAACGCGCCAGACTGGTGCAATTAATGTAAAAGTTCTTGCCACGAAGTCGTGTCATAATTTTTCGCAACGAACGCTCACGATCCATACCATAGGAGCCTAAACTCATGTTTTTGTGTGTTTCTTTTTGTTTGGGTGCATTTGTGACTGTTTCGCTAATGAACGAAAACGCACCAAACTAGTGCAATTAATGCAAATGTTCGTGCCATGAAGTCGTGTCGGAATTTTTCACACCATATGCTCCCGATCCACACCATTGGACCCTAAACTCATGTTTTGGTGCGTTTCTTTCCGGTAGGGTGCATTTGGGACCGTTTCGCTACGGCACGAAAATTGGTGCATAACTCACCAGATTGGTGCAATTAATGTAAAAGTTCGTGCCACGAAGTCGTGTCATAATTTTTCACAATAAACGCTCACGATCCACACCATTGGACCCTAAACTCATGTTTTGGTGCCTTTCTTTCTGTTTGGGTGCATTTGGCACCATTTCGCTACTGAACGAAAACGCGCCAAACTGGTGAAATTAATGCAAAAGTTCGTGCCACGAAGTCGTGTCGGAATTTTTCGCAACGAATGCTCATGATCCACACCATTCGACCCTAAACTCATGTTTTGGTGTGTTTCTTTCCGTTTGGATGCATTTGGGACCATTTCGCTATTGCACGAAAACACGCCAAACTGGTGCAATTAATGCAAAAGTTCGTGCCTTGATGTCTTGTTAGAATTTTCACAACGAACGCTTCCGATTCATACCATTGGACCCTAATCTCATGTTTTGGTGCTTTCCTTTCCATTTGGGTGCATTTGGAACCGTTTCGCCACAGCACGAAACTGGCTGCAAAACGCGCTAAACTGCTGAAATTAATGCAAAAGTTCGTGCGACAAAGTCGTATTGGAATTTTTTCCAACGACGCTCCCGATCCACAACATTGGACCCTAAAATCATGTTTTGTTGCATTTCTTTCTGTTCGGGTGCATAACGCACCAAGCTGGTGCAATTAATGCAAAAGTTCGTGCCACAATGTCTTGTTAGAATTTTTCACAACGAACACTCCCAATCCATACCATTGGACCCTAATCTCATGATTTGGTGCGTTTCTTTCCGTTTGGGTGCATTTGGGACCGTTTCGCTACATCAAGAAACTTGGTGCATAACGCACCAGACTGGTGCAATTGATGTAAAAGTTCTTGCCACGATGTCGTGTCATAATTTTTTGCAACGAACACTCACGATCCATACCATAGGACCCTAAACTCATGTTTTGGTGTGTTTCTTTTTGTTTGGGTGCATTTGTGACAGTTTCGCTAATGTATGAAAACGCGCCAAACTAGTGCAATTAATGCAAAAGTTCATGCCACGAAGTCGTGTCGGAATTTTTCGTAACGTATGCTCCCGATCCACACCATTGGACCCTAATCTCATGTTTTGGTGCCTTCCTTTCCATTAGGGTGCATTTGGAACCATTTCGCCACTGCACGAAACTTGCTGCAAAACGCGCTAAACTGGTGCAATTAAATCAAAAGTTTGTGTCAGAATTTTTCGCAACGACGCTCCCGATCCACAACATTGGACCCTAAACTCTTGTTTTGTTGCGTTTCTTTCCGGTCGGGTGCATTTGGGACCGTTTCGCTATTGCACAAAAACGCACCAAGTTGGTGCATTTAATGCAAAAGTTCGTGCCACAATGTCTTGTTAGAATTTTTCACAACGAACACTCCCGATCCATACAATTGGACCCTAATCTCATGTTTTGGTGCGTTTCTTTCCGTTTGGGTGCATTTGGGACCGTTTCGCTACTTCACAAAACTTGGTGCATAACGCGCCAGACTGGTGCAATTAATGTAAAAGTTCTTGCCACGAAGTCGTGTCATAATTTTTCGCAACGAACGCTCACGATCCATACCATAGGACCCTAAACTCATGTTTTGGTGTGTTTCTTTTTGTTTGGGTGCATTTGTGACCGTTTCGCTAATGAACGAAAACGCGCCAAACTAGTGCAATTAATGCAAAAGTTGATGCCACGAAGTCGTGTCGGAATTTTTCGTAACGTATGCTCCCGATCCACACCATTGGATCCTAATCTCATGTTTTGGTGCCTTCCTTTCCATTAGGGTGCATTTGGTACCGTTTCGCCACTGCACGAAACTTGCTGCAAAATGCGCTAAACTGGTGCAATTAATGCAAAAGTTCGTGCCATAAACTCGTGTTGGAATTTTTCGCAATGATGCTCCCGATCCACAACATTGGAGCCTAAACTCATGTTTTGTTTTGTTTCTTTCCGGTCGGGTGCATTTGGGACTGTTTCACTATTGCACAAAAACGCACCAAGCTGGTGCAATTAATGCAAAAGTTCGTGCCACGATGTCTTGTTAGAATTTTTCACAACAAACACTCCCGATCCATACCATTGGACCCTAATCTCATGTTTTGGTGCGTATCTTTCTATTAGGGTGCATTTGAGACCGTTTCTCTACTGCACGAAACTTGGTGCATAACGTGCCAGATTGGTGCAATTAATGTAAAAGTTCGTGGCACGAAGTCATGTCATAATTTTTCGCAATGAACGTCACGATCCACACCATTGGACCCTAAACTCATGTTTTGGTGCATTTCTTTCTGTTTGGGTGCATTTGGGACCGTTTCGCTATTGCACGAAAATGCGCCAAACTTGTGTAATTAATGCAAAAGTTCATGCCACGATGTCTTGTTAGAATTTTTCACAACAAACGCTCCCGATCCATACCATTGGACACTAATTCATGTTTTGGTGTGTTTCTTTTTGTTTGGGTGCATTTGGGACCATTTTGCTACTGCACCAAACTTGGTGCATAACGCGCTAGACTGGTGCAATTAATGTAATAGTTCGTTCTACGAAGTCGTGTTATAATTTTTCACAATGAACGCTCACAATCCACACCATTGGACCCTAAACTCATATTTTGGTGTGTTTCTTTCCGTTTGGGAGCATTTTGGACCATTTCGCTATTGCACGAAAACGCGCCAAACTGGTGCAATTAATGCAAAAGTTCATGCCGTGATGTCTTGTTAGAATTTTTCACAGCAAACACTTCCGATCCATACCATTGGACCCTAATCTAAAGTTTTGGTGCCTTCCTTTCCATTTGGGTGCATTTGGAACCGTTTCGCTACTGCACGAAACTTGCTGCAAAATGCGCCAAACTGGTGCAATTAATGCAAAAGTTCGTGCCACGAAGTCGTGTCGGAATTTTTCGCAACGACAATTCCAATCCACACCATGGGACCCTAAACTCATGTTTTGGTGCATTTCTTTCCGTTTGGGTTCATTTGGGACGGTTTCTCTATTACACGAAAACGCGCCAAACTAGTGCAATTAATGCAAAAGGTCGTGCCGTGATGTCTTGTTAGAATTTTTCACAAAGAACACTCCTAATCCATACCAATGGACCCTAATCTCATGTTTTGGCGCTATTCTTTCTATTTGGGTGCATTTGGAACCGTTTCGCTATTGCACGAAAACGCGCCAAACTGGTGCAATTAATGCAAAAGTTCGTGCCGTGATGCCTTGTTAGAATTTTTCACAAAGAACGCTACCGATCCATACCATTGGACCCTAATCTCATATTTTGGTGTGTTTCTTTCTGTTTGGGTGCATTTGGGACCGTTTCGCTACTTCACGAAACTTGGTTCATAACGCGCCAGACTAGTGCAATTAATGTAAAAGTTCTTGCCACGAAGTCGTGTCATAATTTTTCGCAACGAACACTCACGATCCATACCATAGGACCCTAAACTCATGTTTTGGTGTGTTTCTTTTTGTTTAGGTGCATTTGTGACCGTTTCGCTAATGAACGAAAACGCGCCAAACTAGTGCAATTAATGCAAAAGTTGATGCCACGAAGTCATGTCGGAATTTTTCGTAACGTATGCTCCCGATCCACACCATTGGATCCTAATCTCATGTTTTGGTGCCTTCCTTTCCATTAGGGTGCATTTGGTACCGTTTCGCCACTGCACGAAACTTGCTGCAAAACGCGCTAAACTGGTGCAATTAATGCAAAAGTTCGTGCCATAAACTCGTGTTGGAATTTTTCGCAATGATGCTCCCGATCCACAACATTGGAGCCTAAACTCATGTTTTGTTTTGTTTCTTTCCGGTCGGGTGCATTTGGGACTGTTTCGCTATTGCACAAAAACGCACCAAGCTGGTGCAATTAATGCAAAAGTTCGTGCCACGATGTCTTGTTAGAATTTTTCACAACAAACAATCCCGATCCATACCATTGGACCCTAATCTCATGTTTGGTGCGTATCTTTCTATTAGGGTGCATTTGAGACCGTTTCGCTACTGCACGAAACTTGGTGCATAACGTGCTAGATTGGTGCAATTAATGTAAAAGTTCGTGGCACGAAGTCATGTCATAATTTTTCGCAATGAACGTCACGATCCACACCATTGGACCCTAAACTCATGTTTTGGTGCATTTCTTTCCGTTTGGGTGCATTTGGGACCGTTTCGCTATTGCACGAAAATGCGCCAAACTTGTGTAATTAATGCAAAAGTTCATGCCACGATGTCTTGTTAGAATTTTTCACAACAAACGCTCCCGATCCAAACCATTGGACACTAATTCATGTTTTGGTGTGTTTCTTTTTGTTTGGGTGCATTTGGGACCATTTTGCTACTACACCAAACTTGGTGCATAACGCGCTAGACTGGTGCAATTAATGTAATAGTTCGTTCTACGAAGTCGTGTTATAATTTTTCACAATGAATGCTCACAATCCACACCATTGGACCCTAAATTCATGTTTTGGTGCGTTTCTTTCCGTTTGGGAGCATTTGGGACCATTTCGCTATTGCACGAAAACGCGCCAAACTGGTGCAATTAATGCAAAAGTTCATGCCGTGATGTCTTGTTAGAATTTTTCACAGCAAACGCTTCCGATCCATACCATTGGACCCTAATCTAATGTTTTGGTTCCTTCCTTTCCATTTGGGTGCATTTGGAACCGTTTCGCTACTACACGAAACTTGCTGCAAAATGCGCGAAACTGGTGCAATTAATGCAAAAGTTCGTGCCACGAAGTCATGTCGGAATTTTTCAAAACGACGCTCCCGATCCATACCATTGGACCCCAAACTCATGTTTTGGTGCGTTTCTTTCCGTTTGGGTGCATTTGGGACCGTTTCGCTATTGCAAGAAAACGCGCCACACTGGTGCAATTAATGCAAAAGTTCGTGCCACGATGTCTTGTTAGATTTTTTCACAAAGAATGCTCCCGATCCATACCATTGGACCGTAATCTCATGTTTTGGTGCGTTTCTTTCCGTTTGGGTGCATTTGAGACTGTTTCGCTACTGCACGAAACTTTGTGCAAAACGCGCCAGACTGGTGTAATTAATGTGACAGTTCGTGCCATGAAGTCGTGTCATGTTTTGTCGCAACGAACACTCACGATCCACACCTAAACTCATGTTTTGGTGCGTTTCTTTCCGTTCGGGTGCATTTGGGACCGTTTTGCTATTGCAAGAAAACGCGCCAAACTAGTGCAATTAATGCAAAAGTTCGTGCCACGATGTCTTATTTGAATTTTTCACAACAAACACTCCCGATCCATACAATTGGACCCTAATCTCATGTTTTGGTGCGTTTCTTTCCGTTAGGGTGCATTTGGGACCGGTTTGCTACTACAAGAAACTTGGTGCCTAACGCGCAATTCTGGTGCAATTAATGTAAAAGTCTGTGCACGAAGTCGTGTTATAATTTTTCACAACGAATGCTCACAATCCACACCATTGGACCCTAAACTCATGTTTTGGTGTGTTTCTTTCCGTTTGGGAGCATTTGGGACCATTTCGCTATTGCACGAAAACACACCAAACTGGTGCAATTAATGCAAAAGTTCGTGCCGTGATGTCTTGTTAGAATTTTTCACAACGAACGCTTTTGATCCATACCATTGGACCCTAATCTAATGTTTTGGTGCCTTCCTTTCCATTTGGATGCATTTGGAATCGTTTCGCTACTGCACGAAACTTGCTGCAAAATGCGCCAAACTGGTGAAATTAATGCAAAAGTTCGTGCCACAAAGTCGTGTTCTTATTTTTTCGCAACAATGCTCCCTATACATACCATTGGACCCTAATCTCATGTTTTGGTGTGTTTCTTTCCGTTTGGGTGCATTTGTGACCGATTCGCTACTGCACGAAACTTGGTGTAAAATGCGCCAGACTGGTGCAATTAATGTAAAAGTTCGTGCCACGAAGTAGTTTCATAATTTTTTGCAATGAACCCTCACGATCCACACCATTGGACCGTAAACTCATGTTTTGGTGCGTTTCTTTCCGTACGGGTGCATTTGGGACCGTTTCGTTGTTGCACGAAAATGCGCCAAACTGGTGCAATTAATGCAAAAGTTCGTGCCACGAAGTCGTGTCTGAATTTTTCGCAAGGTATGCTCCTGATCCACACCATTGGATCCTAAACTCATGTTTTGGTGCGTTTCATTCCAGTAGGGTGCATTTGGGACCATTTTGATACTGCACGAAACTTCGTGCATAATGCGCAGATTGGTGCAATTAATGTAAAAGTTCGTGGCACGAAGTCATGTCATAATTTTTCACAATGAACATCACAATCCACACCATTGGACCCTAAACTCATGTTTTGGTGTGTTTCTTTCCGTTTGGGTGCATTTGGCACCATTTCGCTACTGAACGAAATCACGCGAAACTAGTGCAATTAATTCAAAAGTTCGTGCCACGAAGTAGTGTCGGAATTTTTCGCAACATATGCTCCCGATCCACACCATTGGACCCTAAACTCATGTTTTGGTGTGTTTCTATAACGCCCGGTTTATAAAAGAACATAAACCGAGCAATCATATACGTGCTAGGATCAAGTCACACGTATATACAACAGAATGAACAGTATATCATAGCACATATCACGTAAAAAGATATAAATAAGCGAATACGAATGTTATTTATTACATTAATGACAAAAATGTCTGATACAGCAGAAGCGAAGTACAAATACGAATAAAAACTCTCCGAAGCTGAGCAGGGCGCCACAGGGACGTCGACTAGGAGACGAACGCCTAGAAGTCCTCGTAGTCCTGGTAGCGCTGAGCGAACTCCCTCGCATCGGCAGGAACTGAGCAGCAGTAGAGTATCCAAGAGGAAAAAGTAGAGAAGAGGCAAGGGTGAGTACACAACTTGTACTCAACAAGTATAACACAAACTATAAGGCTCTAAGGTTGGCTGACTCAACTGCATTAGCTTTTAAGCCTTGGCAAAATTTTATTAAAGCTATTTACTACGGGTTGATGAATTACCATAAACCCAGTTATATAGTAATTAATCAGGATTAAACATGTTACTACTGAGAACCAAACCGAAACCAAGCCACCCGGGGAAACCTGCCTCGTCAAAGGAAGATAACCCCACTAATCAAAAGGAGGATCTGGGCCGCTCATGACCGTGAGCACGGCTAGTATACCAGTTTTACACTCTGTAGAGGTTGCACATCTTTACCCACAAGTCGTGAGCTACGCCAGTTGTTCATCACACTTCCTTAGGTGAGATGACTAGCAAACTCACTACGAGGCCTTTACAAAGAATCTCGTTGGTAGGGAGTAATCGCGAGGGTGGATCGGCGACTATGGAGCAGGTCTAGTGGGCGTCAAGACACAGGTACGCAGACCAAGCACAGACGAGGCCACTCAGTACGAGGGCCATAGAAGCTTACCGCCCCTGCCCCGCAGGTAAGTTACTCCAAACCAAAAAGACCTAATTATTACGCCAAGACCGTCCCATTCCAGTCTTGTGGTAGCGCTGTTGTCCTAGGTTGTCGCTCTATGAACCGGTCCTTATGGAGAGTGGCCAACCAGGCAGTAAGCACCCTGCTGGCCCCCCTAAACCATGTTTCTAACAAAACATATTTTAACGGGACGTGAGCCACCCAAGCACGAAGCACAGAGGGCCACTCCCAGAATTAAGTTGCATAAACCATTAATCAAATTAATTAAAAAGGACCATTATGTGTTGTAGCGCGGCACCTAGCACCACTAACCAAAATGCAACCCAAAGGTATATATAAAGGATATGAAGTGGCTAGGAAAATCCTTATAGGCATACAGTATTAGAATGCAGTATGAAATTGTATTTAAAAGTGATAGGTTGTTCATGTTATACTTGCCTTCCTCGTACTGCTCCTGCTGCTGCTCAAACTAGTCAGAAGACGGCTGCTCCGGGTACTGGTACTGGGGCTCCTCCGGTAGCTCAACGTCTACTCACGAACACATGGCCAAAAACAATACACAACAGTAAACATACAAGCATACACTAACAAAAACTAGGAAACAGTACATCAATACATAAAAACAACACACTAAACTAGTCTAAAACTATTCTACGCGTTACAACGATCGCGTGGACATAAAGAATGCTTAAAACGGAGCTAAAACGCGTATTCTAGGCCAAAAACAAGTTCTAGGGGCTTATCTGCGAGAAAACTAAGGTTCCAGGGACTTTTCTGCTAGAACCGAGGGCCTAAGCGTAATTCAACACTAGATTTAAGGGCTAGAGCATAAAACTGCCAAGGGTGGACGGCGGGCACTAATTCTAAAAAGGTCAGGGGCTTAAACGATAAAAACAGGACCTAGATGCAAATACTTTTGAACACGCCTGGATTGCGGGTTAAATTCCCTAAAACTTAAGGGCTCTTTAGCAAAACTGGCAGACCGAACCAGTATCTAGCGAGGAGGGCCGTCGGATCTAAATCTAACGGCTAAGGACGAAAGGGTACGCGGCTTCTAATCCTGAGCGTAGATCTCGGATCGAACGGCGCAGGCGCTTCGGGGGCGTGGGCGGCCGCGCTGCACGGCTGACTTACGCCGGCGGTTGGCGGAGGCGGCGGCAGCTTGCCGGAAAAGGCCAAAACGTGACCTGGGGGCCGTTTTGACTCGGGTTTGGCTCAGGAGTGTTGTGCGCGACGTCACGAACCCAAATACAGGCTCGGTGCGGGCTCACGGCGAGCAGGGGCAGCGGACCATGGCAAGGCGGCGCAGCCACTCACCGGTGAGCAAAATCGCTTGCGCGGGGAGCAGAGAGCGGCTAGACCCGAGCGGGACTAGATCACGAGCAAGAGGCGAGTACGGAGGAGCTTACCAGGGGCGTGATGCAGGCGGAGGCGCGGTGCAGGGGCGTTGGTGTCGAGCTCCGGCGGCGACGCTCGGCGCTGAGATCGTGGGCAGATCGCTACGGTGGTCCTCTGGGCTCCTGGGTTCCAAGGATCGGTTCGTGAAGGTCCTGCGAGGAAGCCACGGAGGTCAGCGGGCACGGAGCGGAACCAGGGGCGCGGATTTGCGGCGGCGGACCGGCTCACCTCCGGCGGCGAACGGTGCAAATTCGATGGCGTCACGGGCCGGGGTCGTGGGTGCAGGTCTGGTGTAGTTTTCTGGTGCCGAGATAAAGCTACGGCGGGGTTTGGCCGGGGCTAGGATGCGGCGGTGCGGCGAATCCACGGCGGAGCGGAGGAGCGGCGCTGGGCGGGGCAAAGCGGGGCGGTGCGCTAGGGTTTGTGCGGCGCTAGCGTGGGGATAAGGGCGCAGAGGGTCGCGGGGTGCGTTTAAAGGGGGCTCCGGGGGTCTCGGCATGCGGGTCGTTGAGGGCGCGGGCGAGATCTCCGGCGGGGAGGTCGGGCTCTGCTGGCGCACTGGAGAAGGAAAGGAGCGGGGAGGACGACCCTGCCAGGCGGGCCCGGGCGGTCAGCGAAAACGGGGTCGGGCGAGCATGGGCGTGCGCTCTGCGGGCGCGAGGCGCCGGGCTGGCTGACGGGTGGGCCCGACTGGAGCGGTGCGTCGCGCGGAGTGGGGCGGACCACGCGTTTGGGAGTAGGCCGCTGCGCGCTAGGCGGCCAAGCGCGAGGGGGGAGGGCGAGCTAGGCTGCGGTGCGCTGGGCTGCTGGCTGCGTCTCGCTGGGCCACGGCGGCGTTCTGGGCCGAACCAGGGAAAAGAGAGAACGGGCCGCGAGGTTTGCTGGGCCTGGAGAGGAGGGGAAAACTGGGCCCGCGGGGAAAAAAAAAGGTTGGGCTTGAGTGAGAGAAGTGGGCCACGGGATTGGGTTTGAGTTTGGGTTTTGGGTTTTGGGTTTTGGGTCTTCTTTCTCTTTCTATTTCTTTTCCTTTCTAAACTCACACAAACTAGTTTGAATTCAAACAAATTTGAATTCAAACTCCCTAGCACTCAACCAAAATAAACAACATATGCACCAGCATGAATGCAAAAGCAAGTTGAACCTAAAATAAATTTTAATTACTTTATGAAGCAAAATAAATTATAAATGCAAGGCTAAGCAAATTAAATCCTTAGAAAATTAAATAAAACAAATTAATTTTTTTATTAAAGTTGAAAATTAAATTAGGGTGTTACAAATCCTACCCCCTTACAGGAATCTCGTCCCGAGATTCTGGGCTGGCTAGCAAAGAGATTAGGATATGTCTTCATCAACTCCTCTTCCTTCTTCTGGCAAGTCTTCCGGAAAGACATCCGGGAATTCAGACACCACGCGAATGCCGTCCGTGGGTCTAGCCTCCATCTAATGAAGAAATCCAGAAGGCTCTGTAGCACTGACTGTCAACTCTTGGCCATTAGATGCTAACAAGTGAACCGACCGCTGAGCACAATCAATCATGACTCCCCACTTGACAAGAGTATCCCTTCCCAGAATCACATCAATACCCTTGGTGTCTATCACCATCAGATTTGCACTGAACTTTACCCTCCCTAGGGAAACACTGACTCTGGGGCAGAAGATATGAGACCTCAATTGTCCTCCAGGTGAAGATACTAACATGCACTTCTTTAATGTGTTAGTACGAATACCATGATGCTCGACAAAAGACTGTGCAATAAAGGAATGCGTAGCACCAGTATCGAAAAGCACCATAGCTGGATATGAGTTAACTAGAAGCATACCAAGAATGACTGGACTATCATCCCGAATGGTTGCCGTTGACACATGGTGTACTCTACCCTGGAGGTACTGTTTTGGTCCCTTCTTGGATTGCTCACGCTTTGTACGATTACTGCACACTGGTATCACCTGCCGCTGATCCTGATCACTCTGAGCATCCTGCTTGGAGCAGTTCCCAGAACTAAGGTGGGCCTCGTCACCACTGGTATGTGGGATTGGTGAAAGGTCCTGGACTGGTGTTACTGGTGACAGCTGATTCTGAGGACAACTTTTGGCGTAATGACCTTCTTGCCTACATTGGTAGCACAGGCGGCGGCAGTGAAAGGTGCTACTTGGTTGACCTCCCTGTGAACTTAACATCACATCTTGCATTATTTCTGTTGCTTGCTCTTTGGACTCTTTGTGACTGCGTGGCTGAATTACCTTCATAGTGATAGTCAACCCATCAACATAATCATAGAGAGCTTGATTCTCGACCTGTGTATCTCTAGAGCACTCCGGATCCTTTCTCTTCTGGTTGGTCTGTAGCTCTTCGACCGATGGACAGTCAAGGAAAAGGGAATCCTCTGCTAGCTGCTCCTGATGAGACCTCTTCCTCTTTGTATTGGAGAACAACCTCTGGTTCCTCCTAGTTGTGGCTTCATCTTCAGTCGCACGAACTTGACGACAAGGAACGCCATAGAATTGACAACACGGGCAAGCTTTCTCACCATCACCCATTTGCACTGACTCCAAGGTCACCCATAGGATTTTTGTTTTCTTTTAGAACCATGTTTCTAAAAGAAAACACAGATTGGTAAGATCGAAGAGAGAAAAGACCCCATTAATTAAGGTTCTATGTTATTTGGACAACACTGCACAGGCATCACTGCTGATAACTCCAGATAGGTGTCACATAAATCCGAGAAAAGGAACTATAGTATAACTCTTCTGTCTTGTCTGAGAGATTCTCGAATTCTTCTGTACTATCTATGGACCGGGATGTCACATCCCTACCCCCTTACAGAAACCGACGTCCTCGTCGGTGAATCTCTAGATATCACCTTCTCTTCGCTCTATTCATATTCTCAACAAGACAGAAACCCAAGGCATGATAAGGTAGAGAGGATAGAGTTGACGGTTTTACCCCCAACGATCTAACTCGTTTTATTAATTAATTAACTTTAACTTAAGACTGATTTTCTTTAAACAAATTTAACTACTAAACTATGCAATCAACCAAAGATCCAAATCAAACATTTGCATAATAACAAACATTCAAAAGTTCATTCTTTAGTCGAGTTTAGCACACAACTCAACTAACACAACGTGTTGCCGAACGTTCTATCGTATTATTATAAAGGGGTCGTCTAGCTTACACCATGATGGTCAGTCGACTTACTTCAGGCCAGAATCTACGGAAACTATTCTATAGAGATAAATCAAGGCAAGACGAGTAAAAATTTTGGAATTCAAGGAATATAATAGCAAAATAGTTTTAGCAGACAAGGCTGAGAGAGAAGAAGTCCTAAAACTCGACCAGTTCTATCTAGCCTTTCGTCCTACAGTCGATACGGCTCTGATACCACTCTGTAACACCCAGTTTATAAAAGAACATAAACCGAGCAATCATATACGTGCCAGGATCAAGTCACACGTATATACAACAGAATGAACAGTATATCATAGCACATATCACGTAAAAAGATATAAATAAGCGAATACGAATGTTATTTATTACATTAATGACAAAAATGTCTGATACAGCGGAAGCGAAGTACAAATACGAATAAAAACTCTCCGAAGCTGAGCAGGGCGCCACAGGGACGTCGACTGGGAGACGAACGCCTAGAAGTCCTCGTAGTCCTGGTAGTGCTGAGCGAACTCCCTCGCGTCGGCAGGAACTGAGCAGCAGTAGAGTATCTAAGAGGAAAAAGTAGAGAAGAGGCAAGGGTGAGTACACAACTTCTACTCAACAAGTATAACACAAACTATGAGGCTCTAAGGTTGGCTGACTCAACTGCATTAGCTTTTAAGCCTTGGCAAAATTTTATTAAAGCTATTTACTACGGGTTGATGAATTACCATAAACCCAGTTACATAGTAATTAATCAGGATTAAACATGTTACTACTGAGAACCAAACCGAAACCAAGCCACCCGGGGAAACCTGCCTCGTCAAAGGAAGATAACCCCACTAATCAAAAGGAGGATCTGGGCCGCTCATGACCGTGAGCACGGCTAGTATACCAGTTTTACACTCTGCAGAGGTTGCACATCTTTACCCATAAGTCGTGAGCTACGCCAGTTGTTCATCACACTTCCTTAGGTGAGATGACTAGCAAACTCACTACGAGGCCTTTACAAAGAATCTCGTTGGTAGGGAGTAACCGCGAGTGTGGATCGGCGACTATGGAGCAGGTCTAGTGGGCGTCAAGACACAGGTACGCAGACCAAGCACAGACGAGGCCACTCAGTACGAGGGCCATAGAAGCTTACCGCCCCTGCCCCGCAGGTAAGTTACTCCAAACCAAAAAGACCTAATTATTACGCCAAGACCGTCCCATTCCAGTCTTGTGGTAGCGCTGTTGTCCCAGGTTGTCGCTCTATGAACCGGTCCTTATGGAGAGTGGCCAACCAGGCAGTAAGCACCGTGCTGGCCCCCCTAAACCATGTTTCTAACAAAACATATTTTAACGGGACGTGAGCCACCCAAGCACGAAGCACAGAGGGCCACTCCCAGAATTAAGTTGCATAAACCATTAATCAAATTAATTAAAAAGGACCATTATGTGTTGTAGCGTGGCACCTAGCACCACTAACCAAAATGCAACCCAAAGGTATATATAAAGGATATGAAGTGGCTAGGAAAATCCTTATAGGAATACAGTATTAGAATGCAGTATGAAATTGTATTTAAAAGTGATAGGTTGTTCATGTTATACTTGCCTTCCTCGTACTGCTCCTGCTGCTGCTCAAACTGGTCAGAAGACGGCTGCTCCGGGTACTGGTACTGGGGCTCCTCCGGTAGCTCAACGTCTACTCACGAACACATGGCCAAAAACAATACACAACAGTAAACATACAAGCATACACTAACAAAAACTAGGAAACAGTACATCAATACATAAAAACAGCACACTAAACTAGTCTAAAACTATTCTACGCGTTACAACGATCGCGTGGACATAAAGAATGCTTAAAACGGAGCTAAAACGCGTATTCTAGGCCAAAAACAAGTTCTAGGGGCTTATCTGCGAGAAAACTAAGGTTCCAGGCACTTTTCTGCTAGAACCGAGGGCCTAAGCATAATTAAACACTAGATTTAAGGGCTAGAGCATAAAACTGCCAAGGGTGGACGGCGGGCACTAATTCTAAAAAGGTCAGGGGCTTAAACGATAAAAACAGGACCTAGATGCAAATACTTTTGAACACGCCTGGTCTGCGGGTTAAATTCCCTAAAACTTAAGGGCTCTTTAGCAAAACTGGCAGACCGAACCGGTATCTAGCGAGGAGGGCCGTCGGATCTAAATCTAACGGCTAAGGACGAAAGGGTACGCGGTTTCTAATCCTGAGCGCAGATCTCGGATCGAACGGCGCAGGCGCTTCGGGGGCGTGGGCGGCGGCGCTGCGCGGCGGACTTACGCCGGCGGTTGGCGGAGGCGGCGGCGGCTTGCCGGAAAAGGCCAAAACGTGACCTGGGGGCCGTTTTGACTCGGGTTTGGCTCAGGAGTGTCGTGCGCGACGTCACGAACCCAAATACGGGCTCGGTGCGGGCTCACGGCGAGCAGGGGCAGCGGACCATGGCAAGGCGGCGTAGCCACTCACCGGTGAGCAAAATCGCTTGCGCGGGGAGCAGAGAGCGGCTAGACCCGAGCGGGACTAGATCACGAGCAAGAGGCGAGTACGGAGGAGCTTACCATGGGCGTGATGCAGGCGGAGGCGCGGTGCAGGGGCGTTGGTGTCGAGCTCCGGCGGCGACGCTCGGCGCTGAGATCGTGGGCAGATCGCTACGGTGGTCCTCTGGGCTCCTGGGTTCCAAGGATCGGTTCGTGAAGGTCCTGCGAGGGAGCCACGGAGGTCAGCGGGCACGGAGCGGAACCAGGGGCGCGGATTTGCGGCGGCGGACCGGCTCACCTCCGGCGGCGAGCGGTGCAAATTCGATGGCTTCACGGGCCGGGGTCGTGGGTGCAGGTCTGGTGTAGTTTTCCGGTGCCGAGATAAAGCTACGGCGGGGTTTGGCCGGGGCTAGGATGCGGCGGTGCGGCGAATCCACGGCGGAGCAGAGGAGCGGCGCTGGGCGGGGCAAAGCGGGGCGGTGCGCTAGGGTTTGCGCGGCGCTAGCGTGGGGATAAGGGCGCAGAGGGTCGCGGGGTGCGTTTAAAGGGGGCTCCGGGGGTCTCGGCGTGCGGGTCGTTGAGGGCGCGGGCGAGATCTCCGGCGGGGAGGTCGGGCTCTGCTGGCGCACTGGAGAAGGAAAGGAGCGGGGAGGACGACCCTGCCAGGCGGGCACGGGCGGTCAGCGAAAACGGGGTCGGGCGAGCATGGGCGTGCGCTCTGTGGGCGCGAGGCGCCGGGCTGGCTGACGGGTGGGCCCGACTGGAGCGGTGCGTCGCGCGGAGTGGGGCGGACCACGCGTTTGGGAGTGGGCCGCTGCGCGCTAGGCGGCCAAGCGCGAGGGGGGGGTTAGGGCGAGCTGGGCTGCGGTGCGCTGGGCTGCTGGCTGCGTCTCGCTAGGCCACGGCGGTGTTCTGGGCCGAACCAGGGAAAGAGAGAACGGGCCGCGAGGTTTGCTGGGCCTGGAGAGGAGGGGAAAACTGGGCCCGCGGGAAAAAAAAAGGTTGGGCTTGAGTGAGAGAAGTGGGCCACGGGATTGGGTTTGAGTTTGGGTTTTGGGTTTTGGGTTTTGGGTCTTCTTTCTCTTTCTATTTCTTTTCCTTTCAAACTCACACAAACTAGTTTGAATTCAAACAAATTTGAATTCAAACTCCCTAGCACTCAACCAAAATAAACAACATATGCACCAGCATCAATGCACAAGCATGTTGAACCTAAAATAAATTTTAATTACTTTATGAAGCAAAATAAATTATAAATGCAAGGCTAAGCAAATTAAATCCTTAGAAAATTAAATAAAACAAATTAAATTTATTATTAAAGCTGAAAATTAAATTAGGGTGTTACAAATCCTACCCCCTTACAGGAATCTCGTCCCGAGATTCTGGGCTGGCTAGCAAAGAGATTAGGATATGTCTTCATCAACTCCTCTTCCTTCTTCTGGCAAGTCTTCCGGAAAGACATCCGGGAATTCAGACACCACGCGAATGCCGTCCGTGGGTCTAGCCTCCATCTAATGAAGAAATCCAGAAGGCTCTGTAGCACTGACTGTCACCTCTTGGCCATTAGATGCTAACAAGTGAACCGACCGCTGAGCACAATCAATCCTGACTCCCCACTTGACAAGAGTATCCCTTCCCAGAATCACATCAATACCCTTGGTGTCTATCACCATCAGATTTGCACTGAACTTTACCCTCCCTAGGGAAACACTAACTCTGGGGCAGAAGATATGAGACCTCAATTGTCCTCCAGGTGAAGATACTAACATGCACTTCTTTAATGTGTTAGTACGAATACCATGATGCTCGACAAAAGACTGTGCAATAAAGGAATGCGTAGCACCAGTATCGAAAAGCACCATAGCTGGATATGAGTTAACTAGAAGCATACCAAGACTGACTGGACTATCATCCCGAATGGTTTCCGTTGACACATGGTGTACTCTACCCTGGAGGTACTGTTTTGGTCCCTTCTTGGATTGCTCACGCTTTGTACGATTACTGCACACTGGTATCACCTGCCGCTGATCCTGATCACTCTGAGCATCCTGCTTGGAGCAGTTCCCAGAACTAAGGTGGGCCTTGTCACCACTGGTATGTGGGATTGGTGAAAGGTCCTGGACTAGTGTTACTGGTGACAGCTGATTCTGAGGACAACTTTTGGCGTAATGACCTTCTTGCCTACATTGGTAGCACAGGCGGCGGCGGTGAAAGGCGCTACTTGGTTGACCTCCCTGTGAACTTAACATCACATCTTGCATTATTTCTGTTGCTTGCTCTTTGGACTCCTTGTGACTGCGTGGCTGAATTACCTTCATAGTGATAGTCAACCCATCAACATAATCATAGAGAGCTTGATTCTCGACCTGTGTATCTCTAGAGCACTCCGGATCCTTTCTCTTCTGGTTGGTCTGTAGCTCTTCGACCGATGGACAGTCAAGGAAAAGGGAATCCTCTGCTAGCTGCTCCTGATGAGACCTCTTCCTCTTTGTACTGGAGAACAACCTCTGGTTCCTCCTAGTTGTGGCTTCATCTTTAGTCGCACGAACTTGACGACAAGGAACGCCATAGAATTGACAACACGGGCAAGCTTTCTCACCATCACCCATTGCACTGACTCCAAGTTCTTTTTGTTCTGCCAACATCTGAGCTGGGATAAAAGAAAACACAGATTGGTAAGATCGAAGAGAGAAAAGACCCCATTAATTAAGATTCTATGTTATTTGGACAACACTGCACAGGCATCACTGCTGATAACTCCAGATAGGTGTCACATAAATCCGAGAAAAGGAACTATAGTATAACTCTTCTGTCTTGTCTGAGAGATTCTCGAATTCTTTTGTACTATCTATGGACCGGGATGTCACATCCCTACCCCCTTACAGAAACCGACGTCTTCGTCGGTGAATCTCTAGATATCACCTTCTCTTCGCTCTATTCTTATTCTCAACAAGACAGAAACCCAAGGCATGATAAGGTAGAGAGGATAGAGTGGACGGTTTTAACCCCAACGATCTAACTCGTTTTATTAATTAATTAACTTTAACTTAAGACTGATTTTCTTTAAACAAATTTAACTACTAAACTATGCAATCAACCAAAGATCCAAATCAAACATTTGCATAATAACAAACATTCAAAAGTTCATTCTTTAGTCGAGTTTAGCACACAACTCAACTAACACAACGTGTCGCCGAACGTTCTATCATATTATTATAAAGGGGTCGTCTAGCTTACACCATGATAGTCAGTCGACTTACTTCAGGCCAGAATCTACGGAAACTATTCTATAGAGATAAATCAAGGCAAGACGAGTAAAAATTTTGGAATTCAAGGAATATAATAGCAAAATAGTTTTAGCAGACAAGGCTGAGAGAGAAGAAGTCCTAAAACTCGATCAGTTCTATCTAGGCTTTCGTCCTACAGTCGATACGGCTCTGATACCACTCTGTAACACCCGGTTTATAAAAGAACATAAACCGAGCAATCATATACGTGCCAGGATCAAGTCACACGTATATACAACAGAATGAACAGTATATCATAGCACATATCACGTAAAAAGATATAAATAAGCGAATACGAATGTTATTTATTACATTAATGACAAAAATGTCTGATACAGCGGAAGCGAAGTACAAATACGAATAAAAACTCTCCGAAGTTGAGCAGGGCGCCACAGGGACGTCGACTGGGAGACGAACGCCTAGAAGTCCTCGTAGTCCTGGTAGCGCTGAGCGAACTCCCTCGCGTCGGCAGGAACTGAGCAGCAGTAGAGTATCCAACAGGAAAAGGTAGAGAAGAGGCAAGGGTGAGTACACAACTTGTACTCAACAAGTATAACACAAACTATGAGGCTCTAAGGTTGGCTGACTCAACTGCATTAGCTTTTAAGCCTTGGCAAAATTTTATTAAAGCTATTTACTACGGGTTGATGAATTACCATAAACCCAGTTACATAGTAATTAATCAGGATTAAACATGATTGCTCGCTAGGTGGCCAAGTACATAGTAATTAATAAGGATTAAACATTTTATTAAAGTCATGTCATAATTTTTCGCAACGAACGCTCACGATCCACACCATTGGACCCTAAACTCATGTTTTGGTGCATTTCTTTCCGTTTGGGTGCATTTGGGACCATTTCGCTATTGTACGAAAATGCGCCAAACTTGTGCAATTAATGCAAAAGTTCATGCCACGATGTCTTGTTAGAATTTTTCACAACAAACGCTCCCGATCCATACCATTGGACCCTAAACTCATGTTTTGGTGCGTTTCTTTCCGTTTGGGAGCATTTGGGACCATTTCGCTATTGCACGAAAAGCGCCAAACTGGTGCAATTAATGCAAAAGTTCGTGCCGTGATGTCTTGTTAGAATTTTTCATAGCGAACGCTTCTGATCCATACCATTGGAACCTAATCTAAAGTTTTGGTGCCTTCCTTTCCATTAGGGTGCATTTGGAACCGTTTTGCTACTACACGAAACTTGCTGCAAAATGCGCCAAACTGGTGCAATTAATGCAAAAGTTCGTGTCACGAAGTCATTTCGGAACTTTTCACAACGACGCTCCCGATCCATACCATTGGACCCCAAACTTATGTTTTTCTGCGTTTCTTTCCGTTAGGGTGCATTTGTGACCGTTTCGCTACTGCACGAAACTTGGTGTAAAATGCGCCAGACTGGTGCAATTAATGTAAAAGTTCGTGCCACGAAGTCGTGTCGTAATTCGTCACAACGAACGCTCATGATCCACAACATCGAACCCTAAACTCATGTTTTGGTGCGTTTCTTTCCGTTATGGTGCATTTGGGACCGTTTCGCTATTGCAAGAAAATGCGCCACACTGGTGCAATTAATGCAAAAGTTCGTGCCACGATGTCTTGTCAGAATTTTTCACAAGGAACGCTCCCGATCCATACCATTGGACCCTAATCTCATGTTTTGGTGCCTTCCTTTCCGTTTGGGTGCATTTGGAACCGTTTCGCCACTGCACGAAAATTGCTGCAAAACGCGCTAAACTGGTGAAATTAATGCAAAAGTTTGTGCGACAAAGCCGTATTGGAATTTTTCCCAACGACGCTCCCGATCCACAACATTGGACCCTAAAATCATGTTTTGTTGCGTTTCTTTCCGTTCTGGTGCATAACGCACCAAGCTGGTGCAATTAATGCAAAAGTTTGTAACACAATGTCTTGTTAGAATTTTTCACAACGAGCACTCCCGATCCATAGCATTGGACCCTAATCTCATAATTTGGTGCGTTTCTTTCTGTTTGGGTGCATTTGGGACTGTTTCGCTACTTCAAGAAACTTGGTGCATAACGCGCCAGACTGGTGCAATTGATGTAAAAGTTCTTGCCACGATGTCGTGTCATAATTTTTCGCAACAAACACTCACGATCCATACCATAGGACCCTAAACTCATGTTTTGGTGTGTTTCTTTTTGTTTGGGTGCATTTGTGACCGTTTCGCTAATGAACGAAAACGCGCCAATCTAGTGCAATTAATGCAAAAGTTCGTGCCACGAAGTCGTGTCGGAATTTTTCGCAACGTATGCTCCCGATCCACACCATTGGATCCTAAACTCATGTTTTGGTGCGTTTCTTTCCAGTAGGGTGCATTTGGGACCATTTTGATACTGCACGAAACTTGGTGCATAACGCGCCAGATTGGTTCAATTAATGTAAATGTTCATGCCAAGAAGTCGTGTCATAACTTTTCGCAGTGAACGCTCACGATCCACACCATTGGACCCTAAACTCATGTTTTGGTGCGTTTCTTTCCGTTTGGGTGCATTTGGCACCATTTCGCTACTGAACGAAAATGTGCCAAACTAGTGCAATAAATGCAAAAGTTCGTGCCACGAAGTCGTGTCGGAATTTTTCGCAACATATGCTCCTGATCCACACCATTGGACCCTAAACTCATGTTTTGGTGTGTTTGTTTCTGTTTGGATGCATTTGGGACCGTTTCCCTACTGCGCGAAACGTGCTACAAAATGTGCCAAACTGGTGTAATTAATGCAAAAGTTCGTGCCACGGAGTCAAGTCAGAATTTTTCACAAAAAATGCTCCTGATCCACACCATTGGACCCTAAACACATGTTTTGGTGCGTTTCTTTCCATTTGGTTGCATTTGGAACCGTTTTGCTACTGCACGAAACTTGATGCAAAACACGCTAAACTGGTGCAATTAATGCAAAAGTTCGTGCCACAAAGTCGTGTCGGAATTTTTCGCAACGACACTCCCGATCCATGCCATTGGACCCCAAACTCATGTTTTGGTCCGTTTCTTTCCGTTTGGGAGCATTTGGGACCATTTCGCTATTGCACGAAAACACGCCAAACTGGTCCAATTAATGCAAAAGTTCGTGCCGTGATGTCTTGTTAGAAGTTTTCACAAAGAATGCTCCCGATACATACCATTGGACCCTAATCTCGGGTTTTGGTGTGTTTCTTTCCGTTTGGGTGCATTTGGGACCGTTTCGCTACTTCACGAAACTTGGTGTAAAATGCGCCCGACTGGTGCAATTAATGTAAAAGTTCGTACCACGAAGTCATGTCATAATTTTTCGCAACGAACGCTCACGATCCACACCATTGGACCCTAAACTCATGTTTTGGTGCATTTCTTTCCGTTTGGGTGCATTTGGGACCGTTTCGCTATTGTACGAAAATGTGCCAAACTTGCAAAAGTTCATGCCACGATGTCTTGTTAGAATTTTTCACAACAAACGCTCCCGATCCATACCATTGGACCCTAAACTCATGTTTTGGTGCGTTTCTTTCCATTCGGGTGCATCTGGGACCGTTTCGCTATACCAAGAAAACACGCCAAACTGGTGCAATTAATGCAAAAGTTCGTGCCAAGATGTCTTGTCGGAATTTTTCACAAATAACACTCCCGATCCATACAATTGGACCCTAATCTCATGTTTTGGTGCGTTTCTTTCCGTTCGGGTGCATTATGGACCGTTTCGCTATTGCTAGAAAACGCACCACACTGGTGCAATTAATGCAAAAGTTCGTGCCACAATGTCTTGTCAGAATTTTTCACAAGGAACGCTCCCGATCCATACCATTGGACCCTAATCTCATGTTTTGGTGCGTTTCTTTTTGTTTGGGTGCATTTGAGACCGTTTTGCTACTGCACGAAACTTGGTGCATAACGCGCTAGACTAGTGCAATTAATGTAATAGTTCGTGCTACGAAGTCGTGTTATAATTTTTCGCAACGAACGCTCACAATCCACACCATTGGACCCTAAACTCATTTTTTGGTGCGTTTCTTTCCGTTTGGGAGAATTTGGGACCATTTCGCTATTGCACGAAAACGCGCCAAACTGGTGCAATTAATGCAAAAGTTCGTGCCGTTATGTCTTGTTAGAATTTTTCACAGTGAACGCTTCCGATCCATACCATTGGACCCTAATCTAAAGTTTTGGTGCCTTCCTTTCCATTTGGGTGCATTTGGAACCGATTCGCTACTGCACGAAACTGCTGCAAAATGCACCAAACTGGTGCAATTAATGTAAAAGTTCGTGCCACGAAGTCATGTCGGAATTTTTCATAACGACGCTCCCGATCCAGACCATTGGACCCCAAACTCATGTTTTGCAGCGTTTCTTTCCGTTTGGGTGCATTTGTGACCGTTTCGCTACTGCACGAAACTTGGTGTAAAATGCGCCAGACTGGTGCAATTAATGTAAAAGTTCGTGCCACGAAGTCGGGTCATAATTCTTCACAACGAACGCTCATGATCCACAACATCGGACCCTAAACTCATGTTTTGGTGCGTTTCTTTCCGTTCGGGTGCATTTGGGACCGTTTTGCTATTGCAAGAAAACGCGCCACACTGGTGCAATTAATGCAAAAGTTCGTGCCACGATGTCTTGTCAGAATTTTTCACAAGGAACGCTCCTGATCCATACCATTGGACCCTAATCTCATGTTTTGGTGCGTTTCTTTCCGTTTGGGTGCATTTGGGACGGTTTCGCTACTGCACAAAACTTGGTGTAATACGCGCCAAACAGGTGCAGTTAATGTAAAAGTTCTTGCCGCGAAGTCGTGTCATAATTTTTTGCAACAAACGCTCACGATCCACACCATTGGACCCTAAACTCATGTTTTGGTGCATTTCTTTCCGTTTGGGTGCATTTGGGACTTTTTCGCTATTACACGAAACACGCCAAACTGGTGCAATTAATGCAAAAGTTCGTGCCGTGATGTCTTGTTAGAATTTTTCACAAAGAACACTCTTGATCCAAACCATTGGACCCTAAACTTATATTTTGGTGCGTTTCTTTCCGTTTGGGTGCTTTTGGAACCGTTTCGCTATTCCACGAAAACGTGCCAAACTGGTGCAATTAATGCAAAAGTTCGTGCCGTGATGTCTTATTAGAATTTTTCACAAAGAACGCTCCCGATCCATACCATTGGACCCTGATCTCATGTTTTGGTGCATTTCTTTCCGTTTGGGTGCATTTGGGACCGTTTCGCTACAGCACGAAACTTCGCGCAAAACACGCCACACTGGTGCAATTAATGTGAAAGTTCATGCCACGAAGTCGTGTCATAATTTTTCGCAACGAACACTCACGATCCACACCATAGGACCCTAAACTCATGTTTTGGTGCGTTTCTTTCCATTCGGGTGCATCTGGGACCGTTTCGCTATACCAAGAAAACGCGCCAAACTGGTGCAATTAATGCAAAAGTTTGTGCCAAGATGTCTTGTCAGAATTTTTCACAAATAACGCTCCCGATCCATACAATTGGACCCTAATCTCATGTTTTGGTGCGTTTCTTTCCGTTCGGGTGCATTTTGGACCGTTTCGCTATTGCTAGAAAACGCACCACACTGGTGCAATTAATGCAAAAGTTCATGCCACGATGTCTTGTCAGAATTTTTCGCAAGGAACGCTCTCGACCCATACCATTGTACCCTAATCTCATGTTTTGGTGCGTTTCTTTTTGTTTGGGTGCATTTGGGACCGTTTTGCTACTGCACGAAACTTGGTGCATAACGCGCTAGACTAGTGCAATTAATGTAATAGTTCGTGCTACGAACTCGTGTTATAATTTTTCGCAACGAACGCTCACAATCCACACCATTGGACCCTAAACTCATGTTTTGGTGCGTTTCTTTCCGTTTGGGAGCATTTGGGACCATTTCGCTATTGCACGAAAACGCGCCAAACTGGTGCAATTAATGCAAAAGTTCGTGCCGTGATGTCTTGTTAGAATTTTTCACAGTGAACGCTTCCGATCCATACCATTGGACCCTAATCTAAAGTTTTGGTGCCTTCCTTTCCATTTGGGTGCATTTGGAACCATTTCGCTACTGCACGAAACTGCTGCAAAATGCGCCAAACTGGTGCAATTAATGTAAAAGTTCGTGCCACGAAGTCATGTCGGAATTTTTCATAACGACGCTCCCGATCCAGACCATTGGACCCCAAACTCATGTTTTGCTGCGTTTCTTTCCGTTTGGGTGCATTTGTGACCGTTTCGCTACTGCACGAAACTTGGTTTAAAATGCGCCAGACTGGTGCAATTAATGTAAAAGTTCGTGCCACGAAGTCGTGTCATAATTCTTCACAACGAACGCTCATGATCCACAACATCGGACCCTAAACTCATGTTTTGGTGCGTTTCTTTCCGTTCGGGTGCATTTGGGTCCGTTTCGCTATTGCAAGAAAACGCGACACACTGGTGCAATTAATGCAAAAGTTCGTGCCACGATGTCTTGTCAGAATTTTTCACAAGGAACGCTCCTGATCCATACCATTGGACCCTAATCTCATGTTTTGGTGCGTTTCTTTCCGTTTGGGTGCATTTGGGACCGTTTCGCTACTGCACAAAACTTGGTATAGTACGCGCCAAACAGGTGCAGTTAATGTAAAAGTTCTTGCCACGAAGTCGTGTCATAATTTTTTGCAACGAACGCTCACGATCCACACCATTGGACCCTAAACTCATGTTTTGGTGCATTTCTTTCCGTTTGGGTGCATTTGGGACTGTTTCGCTATTACACGAAACACGCCAAACTGGTGCAATTAATGCAAAAGTTCGTGCCGTGATGTCTTGTTAGAATTTTTCACAAAGAACGCTCTTGATCCATACCATTGGACCCTAAACTTATATTTTGGTGCGTTTCTTTCCGTTTGGGTGCATTTGGAACCGTTTCGCTATTTCACGAAAACGTGCCAAACTGGTGCAATTAATGCAAAAGTTCGTGCCGTGATGTCTTGTTAGAATTTTTCACAAGGAATGCTCCTGATCCATACCATTGGACCCTAATCTCATGTTTTGATGCGTTTCTTTCCGTTTGGGTGCATTTGGGACCGTTTCGCTACTGCACGAAACTTGGTGTAATACGCGCCAAACAGGTGCAGTTAATGTAAAAGTTCTTGCCACGAAGTCGTGTCATAATTTTTTGCAACGAACGCTCACGATCCACACCATTGGACCCTAAACTCATGTTTTGGTGCATTTCTTTCCGTTTGGGTGCATTTGGGATTGTTTCGCTATTACACGAAACACGCCAAACTGGTGCAATTAATGCAAAAGTTCGTGCCGTGATGTCTTGTCAGAATTTTTCACAAATAACGCTCCCGATCCATACAATGGGACCCTAATCTCATGTTTTGGTGCGTTTCTTTCCGTTCGGGTGCATTTTGGACCGTTTCGCTATTGCTAGAAAACGCACCACACTGGTGCAATTAATGCAAAAGTTCGTGCCACGATGTCTTGTCAGAATTTTTCGCAAGGAACGCTCCCGATCCATACCATTAGGCCCTAATCTCATGTTTTGGTGCGTTTCTTTTTGTTTGGGTGCATTTGGGACCGTTTTGCTACTGCACGAAACTTGGTGCATAACACGCTAGACTAGTGCAATTAATGTAATAGTTCGTGCTACGAAGTCGTGTTATAATTTTTCGCAACGAATGCTCACAATCCACACCATTGGACCCTAAACTCATGTTTTGGTGCGTTTCTTTCCGTTTGGGAGCATTTGGGTCCATTTCGCTATTGCACGAAAACGCGCCAAACTGGTGCAATTAATGCAAAAGTTCGTGCCGTGATGTCTTGTTAGAATTTTTCACAGTGAACGTTTCCGATCCATACCATTGGACCCTAATCTAAAGTTTTGGTGCCTTCCTTTCCATTTGGGTGCATTTGGAACCGTTTTGCTACTGCACGAAACTGCTGCAAAATGCACCAAACTGGTGCAATTAATGTAAAAGTTCGTGCCACGAAGTGATGTCGGAATTTTTCATAACGACGCTCCCGATCCAGACCATTGGACCCCAAACTCATGTTTTGCTGCGTTTCTTTCCGTTTGGGTGCATTTGTGACCGTTTCGCTACTGCACGAAACTTGGTGTAAAATGCGCCAGACTGGTGCAATTAATGTAAAAGTTCGTGCCACGAAGTCGGGTCATAATTCTTCACAACGAACGCTCATGATCCACAACATCGGACCCTAAACTCATGTTTTGGTGCGTTTCTTTCCGTTCGGGTGCATTTGGGACCGTTTCGCTATTGCAAGAAAATGCGCCAAACTGGTGCAATTAATGCAAAAGTTCGTGCCACGATGTCTTGTCAGAATTTTTCACAAGGAACGCTCCTGATCCATACCATTGGACCCTAATCTCATGTTTTGGTGCGTTTCTTTCCGTTTGGGTGCATTTGGGACCGTTTCGCTACTGCACAAAACTTGGTGTTTCGCTATTGCACATTTGGGAACGGAAAGAAATGCAGTTAATGTAAAAGTTCTTGCCACGAAGTCGTGTCATAATTTTTTGCAACGAACGCTCACGATCCACACCATTGGACCCTAAACTCATGTTTTGGTGCATTTCTTTCCGTTTGGGTGCATTTGGGATTGTTTCGCTATTACACGAAACACGCCAAACTGGTGCAATTAATGCAAAAGTTCGTGCCGTGATGTCTTGTCAGAATTTTTCACAAATAACGCTCCTGATCCATACAATTGGACCCTAATCTCATGTTTTGGTGCGTTTCTTTCCGTTCGGGTGCATTTTGGACCGTTTCGCTATTGCTAGAAAACGCACCACACTGGTGCAATTAATGCAAAAGTTCGTGCCACGATGTCTTGTCTGAATTTTTCGCAAGGAACGCTCCCGATCCATACCATTAGGCCCTAATCTCATGTTTTGGTGCGTTTCTTTTTGTTTGGGTGCATTTGGGACCGTTTTGCTACTGCACGAAACTTGGTGCATAATGCGCTAGACTAGTGCAATTAATGTAATAGTTCGTGCTACGAAGTCGTGTTATAATTTTTCGCAACGAATGCTCACAATCCACACCATTGGACCCTAAACTCATGTTTTGGTGCGTTTCTTTCCGTTTGGGAGCATTTGGGACCATTTCGCTATTGCACGAAAACGCGCCAAACTGGTGCAATTAATGCAAAAGTTCGTGCCGTGATGTCTTGTTAGAATTTTTCACAGTGAACGTTTCCGATCCATACCATTGGACCCTAATCTAAAGTTTTGGTGCCTTCCTTTCCATTTGGGTGCATTTGGAACCATTTCGCTACTGCACGAAACTGCTGCAAAATGCGCCAAACTGGTGCAATTAATGTAAAAGTTCGTGCCACGAAGTGATGTCGGAATTTTTCATAACAACGCTCCCGATCCAGACCATTGGACCCCAAACTCATGTTTTGCTGCGTTTCTTTCCGTTTGGGTGCATTTGTGACCGTTTCGCTACTGCACGAAACTTGGTGTAAAATGCGCCAGACTGGTGCAATTAATGTAAAAGTTCGTGCCACGATGTCGGGTCATAATTCTTCACAACGAACGCTCATGATCCACAACATCGGACCCTAAACTCATGTTTTGGTGCGTTTCTTTCCGTTCGGGTGCATTTGGGACCGTTTCGCTATTGCAAGAAAACGCGCCAAACTGGTGCAATTAAAGCAAAAGTTCGTGCCACGATGTCTTGTCAGAATTTTTCACAAGGAACGCTCCTGATCCATACCATTGGACCCTAATCTCATGTTTTGGTGCGTTTCTTTCCGTTTGGGTGCATTTGGGACCGTTTCGCTACTGCACAAAACTTGGTGTTTCGCTATTGCACATTTGGGAACGGAAAGAAATGCAGTTAATGTAAAAGTTCTTGCCACGAAGTCGTGTCATAATTTTTTGCAACGAACGCTCACGATCCACACCATTGGACCCTAAACTCATGTTTTGGTGCATTTCTTTCCGTTTGGGTGCATTTGGGATTGTTTCGCTATTACACGAAACACGCCAAACTGGTGCAATTAATGCAAAAGTTCGTGCCGTGATGTCTTGTCAGAATTTTTCACAAATAACGCTCCTGATCCATACAATTGGACCCTAATCTCATGTTTTGGTGCGTTTCTTTCCGTTCGGGTGCATTTTGGACCGTTTCGCTATTGCTAGAAAACGCACCACACTAGTGCAATTAATGCAAAAGTTCGTGCCACGATGTCTTGTCAGAATTTTTCGCAAGGAACGCTCCCGATCCATACCATTAGGCCCTAATCTCATGTTTTGGTGCGTTTCTTTTTGTTTGGGTGCATTTGGGACCGTTTTGCTACTGCACGAAACTTGGTGCATAACACGCTAGACTAGTGCAATTAATGTAATAGTTCGTGCTACGAAGTCGTGTTATAATTTTTCGCAACGAATGCTCACAATCCACACCATTGGACCCTAAACTCATGTTTTGGTGCGTTTCTTTCCGTTTGGGAGCATTTGGGACCATTTCGCTATTGCACGAAAACGCGCCAAACTGGTGCAATTAATGCAAAAGTTCGTGCCGTGATGTCTTGTTAGAATTTTTCACAGTGAACGTTTCCGATCCATACCATTGGACCCTAATCTAAAGTTTTGGTGCCTTCCTTTCCATTTGGGTGCATTTGGAACCGTTTTGGTACTGCACGAAACTGCTGCAAAATGCACCAAACTGGTGCAATTAATGTAAAAGTTCGTGCCACGAAGTGATGTCGGAATTTTTCATAACGACGCTCCCGATCCAGACCATTGGACCCCAAACTCATGTTTTGCTGCGTTTCTTTCCGTTTGGGTGCATTTGTGACCGTTTCGCTACTGCACGAAACTTGGTGTAAAATGCGCCAGACTGGTGCAATTAATGTAAAAGTTCGTGCCACGAAGTCGGGTCATAATTCTTCACAACGAACGCTCATGATCCACAACATCGGACCCTAAACTCATGTTTTGGTGCGTTTCTTTCCGTTCGGGTGCATTTGGGACCGTTTCGCTATTGCAAGAAAATGCGCCAAACTGGTGCAATTAATGCAAAAGTTCGTGCCACGATGTCTTGTCAGAATTTTTCACAAGGAACGCTCCTGATCCATACCATTGGACCCTAATCTCATGTTTTGGTGCGTTTCTTTCCGTTTGGGTGCATTTGGGACCGTTTCGCTACTGCACAAAACTTGGTGTTTCGCTATTGCACATTTGGGAACGGAAAGAAATGCAGTTAATGTAAAAGTTCTTGCCACGAAGTCGTGTCATAATTTTTTGCAACGAACGCTCACGATCCACACCATTGGACCCTAAACTCATGTTTTGGTGCATTTCTTTCCGTTTGGGTGCATTTGGGATTGTTTCGCTATTACACGAAACACGCCAAACTGGTGCAATTAATGCAAAAGTTCGTGCCGTGATGTCTTGTCAGAATTTTTCACAAATAACGCTCCTGATCCATACAATTGGACCCTAATCTCATGTTTTGGTGCGTTTCTTTCCGTTCGGGTGCATTTTGGACCGTTTCGCTATTGCTAGAAAACGCACCACACTGGTGCAATTAATGCAAAAGTTCGTGCCACGATGTCTTGTCAGAATTTTTCGCAAGGAACGCTCCCGATCCATACCATTAGGCCCTAATCTCATGTTTTGGTGCGTTTCTTTTTGTTTGGGTGCATTTGGGACCGTTTTGCTACTGCACGAAACTTGGTGCATAATGCGCTAGACTAGTGCAATTAATGTAATAGTTCGTGCTACGAAGTCGTGTTATAATTTTTCGCAACGAATGCTCACAATCCACACCATTGGACCCTAAACTCATGTTTTGGTGCGTTTCTTTCCGTTTGGGAGCATTTGGGACCATTTCGCTATTGCACGAAAACGCGCCAAACTGGTGCAATTAATGCAAAAGTTCGTGCCGTGATGTCTTGTTAGAATTTTTCACAGTGAACGTTTCCGATCCATACCATTGGACCCTAATCTAAAGTTTTGGTGCCTTCCTTTCCATTTGGGTGCATTTGGAACCATTTCGCTACTGCACGAAACTGCTGCAAAATGCGCCAAACTGGTGCAATTAATGTAAAAGTTCGTGCCACGAAGTGATGTCGGAATTTTTCATAACAACGCTCCCGATCCAGACCATTGGACCCCAAACTCATGTTTTGCTGCGTTTCTTTCCGTTTGGGTGCATTTGTGACCGTTTCGCTACTGCACGAAACTTGGTGTAAAATGCGCCAGACTGGTGCAATTAATGTAAAAGTTCGTGCCACGATGTCGGGTCATAATTCTTCACAACGAACGCTCATGATCCACAACATCGGACCCTAAACTCATGTTTTGGTGCGTTTCTTTCCGTTCGGGTGCATTTGGGACCGTTTCGCTATTGCAAGAAAACGCGCCAAACTGGTGCAATTAAAGCAAAAGTTCGTGCCACGATGTCTTGTCAGAATTTTTCACAAGGAACGCTCCTGATCCATACCATTGGACCCTAATCTCATGTTTTGGTGCGTTTCTTTCCGTTTGGGTGCATTTGGGACCGTTTCGCTACTGCACAAAACTTGGTGTTTCGCTATTGCACATTTGGGAACGGAAAGAAATGCAGTTAATGTAAAAGTTCTTGCCACGAAGTCGTGTCATAATTTTTTGCAACGAACGCTCACGATCCACACCATTGGACCCTAAACTCATGTTTTGGTGCATTTCTTTCCGTTTGGGTGCATTTGGGATTGTTTCGCTATTACACGAAACACGCCAAACTGGTGCAATTAATGCAAAAGTTCGTGCCGTGATGTCTTGTCAGAATTTTTCACAAATAACGCTCCTGATCCATACAATTGGACCCTAATCTCATGTTTTGGTGCGTTTCTTTCCGTTCGGGTGCATTTTGGACCGTTTCGCTATTGCTAGAAAACGCACCACACTAGTGCAATTAATGCAAAAGTTCGTGCCACGATGTCTTGTCAGAATTTTTCGCAAGGAACGCTCCCGATCCATACCATTAGGCCCTAATCTCATGTTTTGGTGCGTTTCTTTTTGTTTGGGTGCATTTGGGACCGTTTTGCTACTGCACGAAACTTGGTGCATAACACGCTAGACTAGTGCAATTAATGTAATAGTTCGTGCTACGAAGTCGTGTTATAATTTTTCGCAACGAATGCTCACAATCCACACCATTGGACCCTAAACTCATGTTTTGGTGCGTTTCTTTCCGTTTGGGAGCATTTGGGACCATTTCGCTATTGCACGAAAACGCGCCAAACTGGTGCAATTAATGCAAAAGTTCGTGCCGTGATGTCTTGTTAGAATTTTTCACAGTGAACGTTTCCGATCCATACCATTGGACCCTAATCTAAAGTTTTGGTGCCTTCCTTTCCATTTGGGTGCATTTGGAACCGTTTTGGTACTGCACGAAACTGCTGCAAAATGCACCAAACTGGTGCAATTAATGTAAAAGTTCGTGCCACGAAGTGATGTCGGAATTTTTCATAACGACGCTCCCGATCCAGACCATTGGACCCCAAACTCATGTTTTGCTGCGTTTCTTTCCGTTTGGGTGCATTTGTGACCGTTTCGCTACTGCACGAAACTTGGTGTAAAATGCGCCAGACTGGTGCAATTAATGTAAAAGTTCGTGCCACGAAGTCGGGTCATAATTCTTCACAACGAACGCTCATGATCCACAACATCGGACCCTAAACTCATGTTTTGGTGCGTTTCTTTCCGTTCGGGTGCATTTGGGACCGTTTCGCTATTGCAAGAAAATGCGCCAAACTGGTGCAATTAATGCAAAAGTTCGTGCCACGATGTCTTGTCAGAATTTTTCACAAGGAACGCTCCTGATCCATACCATTGGACCCTAATCTCATGTTTTGGTGCGTTTCTTTCCGTTTGGGTGCATTTGGGACCGTTTCGCTACTGCACAAAACTTGGTGTTTCGCTATTGCACATTTGGGAACGGAAAGAAATGCAGTTAATGTAAAAGTTCTTGCCACGAAGTCGTGTCATAATTTTTTGCAACGAACGCTCACGATCCACACCATTGGACCCTAAACTCATGTTTTGGTGCATTTCTTTCCGTTTGGGTGCATTTGGGATTGTTTCGCTATTACACGAAACACGCCAAACTGGTGCAATTAATGCAAAAGTTCGTGCCGTGATGTCTTGTCAGAATTTTTCACAAATAACGCTCCTGATCCATACAATTGGACCCTAATCTCATGTTTTGGTGCGTTTCTTTCCGTTCGGGTGCATTTTGGACCGTTTCGCTATTGCTAGAAAACGCACCACACTGGTGCAATTAATGCAAAAGTTCGTGCCACGATGTCTTGTCAGAATTTTTCGCAAGGAACGCTCCCGATCCATACCATTAGGCCCTAATCTCATGTTTTGGTGCGTTTCTTTTTGTTTGGGTGCATTTGGGACCGTTTTGCTACTGCACGAAACTTGGTGCATAATGCGCTAGACTAGTGCAATTAATGTAATAGTTCGTGCTACGAAGTCGTGTTATAATTTTTCGCAACGAATGCTCACAATCCACACCATTGGACCCTAAACTCATGTTTTGGTGCGTTTCTTTCCGTTTGGGAGCATTTGGGACCATTTCGCTATTGCACGAAAACGCGCCAAACTGGTGCAATTAATGCAAAAGTTCGTGCCGTGATGTCTTGTTAGAATTTTTCACAGTGAACGTTTCCGATCCATACCATTGGACCCTAATCTAAAGTTTTGGTGCCTTCCTTTCCATTTGGGTGCATTTGGAACCATTTCGCTACTGCACGAAACTGCTGCAAAATGCGCCAAACTGGTGCAATTAATGTAAAAGTTCGTGCCACGAAGTGATGTCGGAATTTTTCATAACAACGCTCCCGATCCAGACCATTGGACCCCAAACTCATGTTTTGCTGCGTTTCTTTCCGTTTGGGTGCATTTGTGACCGTTTCGCTACTGCACGAAACTTGGTGTAAAATGCGCCAGACTGGTGCAATTAATGTAAAAGTTCGTGCCACGATGTCGGGTCATAATTCTTCACAACGAACGCTCATGATCCACAACATCGGACCCTAAACTCATGTTTTGGTGCGTTTCTTTCCGTTCGGGTGCATTTGGGACCGTTTCGCTATTGCAAGAAAACGCGCCAAACTGGTGCAATTAAAGCAAAAGTTCGTGCCACGATGTCTTGTCAGAATTTTTCACAAGGAACGCTCCTGATCCATACCATTGGACCCTAATCTCATGTTTTGGTGCGTTTCTTTCCGTTTGGGTGCATTTGGGACCGTTTCGCTACTGCACAAAACTTGGTGTTTCGCTATTGCACATTTGGGAACGGAAAGAAATGCAGTTAATGTAAAAGTTCTTGCCACGAAGTCGTGTCATAATTTTTTGCAACGAACGCTCACGATCCACACCATTGGACCCTAAACTCATGTTTTGGTGCATTTCTTTCCGTTTGGGTGCATTTGGGATTGTTTCGCTATTACACGAAACACGCCAAACTGGTGCAATTAATGCAAAAGTTCGTGCCGTGATGTCTTGTCAGAATTTTTCACAAATAACGCTCCTGATCCATACAATTGGACCCTAATCTCATGTTTTGGTGCGTTTCTTTCCGTTCGGGTGCATTTTGGACCGTTTCGCTATTGCTAGAAAACGCACCACACTAGTGCAATTAATGCAAAAGTTCGTGCCACGATGTCTTGTCAGAATTTTTCGCAAGGAACGCTCCCGATCCATACCATTAGGCCCTAATCTCATGTTTTGGTGCGTTTCTTTTTGTTTGGGTGCATTTGGGTCCGTTTTGCTACTGCACGAAACTTGGTGCATAACGCGCTAGACTAGTGCAATTAATGTAATAGTTCGTGCTACGAAGTCGTGTTATAATTTTTCGCAACGAACGCTCACAATCCACACCATTGGACCCTAAACTCATGTTTTGGTGCGTTTCTTTCCATTTGGGAGCATTTGGGACCATTTCGCTATTGCACGAAAACGCGCCAAACTGGTGCAATTAATGCAAAAGTTCGTGCCGTGATGTCTTGTTAGAATTTTTCACTGTGAACGTCTTCCGATCCATACCATTGGACCCTAATCTAAAGTTTTGGTGCCTTCCTTTCCATTTGGGTGCATTTGGAACCATTTCGCTACTGCACGAAACTGCTGCAAAATGCGCCAAACTGGTGCAATTAATGTAAAAGTTCGTGCCACGAAGTCGATGTCGGAATTTTTCATAACGACGCTCCCGATCCAGACCATTGGACCCCAAACTCATGTTTTGCTGCGTTTCTTTCCGTTTGGGTGCATTTGTGACCGTTTCGCTACTGCACGAAACTTGGTGTAAAATGCGCCAGACTGGTGCAATTAATGTAAAAGTTCGTGCCACGAAGTCGGGTCATAATTCTTCACAACGAACGCTCATGATCCACAACATCGGACCCTAAACTCATGTTTTGGTGCGTTTCTTTCCGTTCGGGTGCATTTGGGACCGTTTCGCTATTGCAAGAAAACGCGCCAAACTGGTGCAATTAATGCAAAAGTTCGTGCCACGATGTCTTGTCAGAATTTTTCACAAGGAACGCTCCTGATCCATACCATTGGACCCTAATCTCATGTTTTGGTGCGTTTCTTTCCGTTTGGGTGCATTTGGGACCGTTTCGCTACTGCACAAAACTTGGTGTTTCGCTATTGCACATTTGGGAACGGAAAGAAATGCAGTTAATGTAAAAGTTCTTGCCACGAAGTCGTGTCATAATTTTTTGCAACGAACGCTCACGATCCACACCATTGGACCCTAAACTCATGTTTTGGTGCATTTCTTTCCGTTTGGGTGCATTTGGGATTGTTTCGCTATTACACGAAACACGCCAAACTGGTGCAATTAATGCAAAAGTTCGTGCCGTGATGTCTTGTCAGAATTTTTCACAAATAACGCTCCTGATCCATACAATTGGACCCTAATCTCATGTTTTGGTGCGTTTCTTTCCGTTCGGGTGCATTTTGGACCGTTTCGCTATTGCTAGAAAACGCACCACACTGGTGCAATTAATGCAAAAGTTCGTGCCACGATGTCTTGTCAGAATTTTTCGCAAGGAACGCTCCCGATCCATACCATTAGGCCCTAATCTCATGTTTTGGTGCGTTTCTTTTTGTTTGGGTGCATTTGGGACCGTTTGCTACTGCACGAAACTTGGTGCATAATGCGCTAGACTAGTGCAATTAATGTAATAGTTCGTGCTACGAAGTCGTGTTATAATTTTTCGCAACGAATGCTCACAATCCACACCATTGGACCCTAAACTCATGTTTTGGTGCGTTTCTTTCCGTTTGGGAGCATTTGGGACCATTTCGCTATTGCACGAAAACGCGCCAAACTGGTGCAATTAATGCAAAAGTTCGTGCCGTGATGTCTTGTTAGAATTTTTCACATGTGAACGTTTCCGATCCATACCATTGGACCCTAATCTAAAGTTTTGGTGCCTTCCTTTCCATTTGGGTGCATTTGGAACCATTTCGCTACTGCACGAAACTGCTGCAAAATGCGCCAAACTGGTGCAATTAATGTAAAAGTTCGTGCCACGAAGTGATGTCGGAATTTTTCATAACGACGCTCCCGATCCAGACCATTGGACCCCAAACTCATGTTTTGCTGCGTTTCTTTCCGTTTGGGTGCATTTGTGACCGTTTCGCTACTGCACGAAACTTGGTGTAAAATGCGCCAGACTGGTGCAATTAATGTAAAAGTTCGTGCCACGAGTCGGGTCATAATTCTTCACAACGAACGCTCATGATCCACAACATCGGACCCTAAACTCATGTTTTGGTGCGTTTCTTTCCGTTCGGGTGCATTTGGGACCGTTTCGCTATTGCAAGAAAACGCGCCAAACTGGTGCAATTAAAGCAAAAGTTCGTGCCACGATGTCTTGTCAGAATTTTTCACAAGGAACGCTCCTGATCCATACCATTGGACCCTAATCTCATGTTTTGGTGCGTTTCTTTCCGTTTGGGTGCATTTGGGACCGTTTCGCTACTGCACAAAACTTGGTGTTTCGCTATTGCACATTTGGGAACGGAAAGAAATGCAGTTAATGTAAAAGTTCTTGCCACGAAGTCGTGTCATAATTTTTTGCAACGAACGCTCACGATCCACACCATTGGACCCTAAACTCATGTTTTGGTGCATTTCTTTCCGTTTGGGTGCATTTGGGATTGTTTCGCTATTACACGAAACACGCCAAACTGGTGCAATTAATGCAAAAGTTCGTGCCGTGATGTCTTGTCAGAATTTTTCACAAATAACGCTCCTGATCCATACAATTGGACCCTAATCTCATGTTTTGGTGCGTTTCTTTCCGTTCGGGTGCATTTTGGACCGTTTCGCTATTGCTAGAAAACGCACCACACTGGTGCAATTAATGCAAAAGTTCGTGCCACGATGTCTTGTCAGAATTTTTCGCAAGGAACGCTCCCGATCCATACCATTAGGCCCTAATCTCATGTTTTGGTGCGTTTCTTTTGTTTGGGTGCATTTGGGACCGTTTTGCTACTGCACGAAACTTGGTGCATAATGCGCTAGACTAGTGCAATTAATGTAATAGTTCGTGCTACGAAGTCGTGTTATAATTTTTCGCAAACGAATGCTCACAATCCACACCATTGGACCCTAAACTCATGTTTTGGTGCGTTTCTTTCCGTTTGGGAGCATTTGGGACCATTTCGCTATTGCACGAAAACGCGCCAAACTGGTGCAATTAATGCAAAAGTTCGTGCCGTGATGTCTTGTTAGAATTTTTCACAGTGAACGTTTCCGATCCATACCATTGGACCCTAATCTAAAGTTTTGGTGCCTTCCTTTCCATTTGGGTGCATTTGGAACCAGTTTCGGCTACTGCACGAAACTGCTGCAAAATGCGCCAAACTGGTGCAATTAATGTAAAAGTTCGTGCCACGAAGTGATGTCGGAATTTTTCATAACGACGCTCCCGATCCAGACCATTGGACCCCAAACTCATGTTTTGCTGCGTTTCTTTCCGTTTGGGTGCATTTGTGACCGTTTCGCTACTGCACGAAACTTGGTGTAAAATGCGCCAGACTGGTGCAATTAATGTAAAAGTTCGTGCCACGATGTCGGGTCATAATTCTTCACAACGAACGCTCATGATCCACAACATCGGACCCTAAACTCATGTTTTGGTGCGTTTCTTTCCGTTCGGGTGCATTTTGGACCGTTTCGCTATTGCTAGAAAACGCACCACACTGGTGCAATTAATGCAAAAGTTCGTGCCACGATGTCTTGTCAGAATTTTTCGCAAGGAACGCTCCCGATCCATACCATTAGGCCCTAATCTCATGTTTTGGTGCGTTTCTTTTTGTTTGGGTGCATTTGGGACCGTTTGCTACTGCACGAAACTTGGTGCATAATGCGCTAGACTAGTGCAATTAATGTAATAGTTCGTGCTACGAAGTCGTGTATAATTTTTCGCAACGAACGCTCACAATCCACACCATTGGACCCTAAACTCATGTTTTGGTGCGTTTCTTTCCGTTTGGGAGCATTTGGGACCATTTCGCTATTGCACGAAAACGCGCCAAACTGGTGCAATTAATGCAAAAGTTCGTGCCGTGATGTCTTGTTAGAATTTTTCACAGTGAACGTTTCCGATCCATACCATTGGACCCTAATCTAAAGTTTTGGTGCCTTCCTTTCCATTTGGGTGCATTTGGAACCATTTCGCTACTGCACGAAACTGCTGCAAAATGCGCCAAACTGGTGCAATTAATGTAAAAGTTCGTGCCACGAAGTGATGTCGGAATTTTTCATAACGACGCTCCCGATCCAGACCATTGGACCCCAAACTCATGTTTTGCTGCGTTTCTTTCCGTTTGGGTGCATTTGTGACCGTTTCGCTACTGCACGAAACTTGGTGTAAAATGCGCCAGACTGGTGCAATTAATGTAAAAGTTCGTGCCACGATGTCGGGTCATAATTCTTCACAACGAACGCTCATGATCCACAACATCGGACCCTAAACTCATGTTTTGGTGCGTTTCTTTCCGTTCGGGTGCATTTGGGACCGTTTCGCTATTGCAAGAAAACGCGCCAAACTGGTGCAATTAAAGCAAAAGTTCGTGCCACGATGTCTTGTCAGAATTTTTCACAAGGAACGCTCCTGATCCATACCATTGGACCCTAATCTCATGTTTTGGTGCGTTTCTTTCCGTTTGGGTGCATTTGGGACCGTTTCGCTACTTGCACAAAACTTGGTGTTTCGCTATTGCACATTTGGGAACGGAAAGAATGGCAGTTAATGTAAAAGTTCGTTGCCACGAAGTCGTGTCATAATTTTTTGCAAACGAACGCTCACGATCCACACCATTGGACCCTAAACTCATGTTTTGGTGCATTTCTTTCCGTTTGGGTGCATTTGGGATTGTTTCGCTATTACAACGAAACACGCCAAACTGGTGCAATTAATGCAAAAGTTCGTGCCGTGATGTCTTGTCAGAATTTTTCACAAATAAGCGCTCCTGATCCATACAATTGGACCCTAATCTCATGTTTTGGTGCGTTTCTTCTTTCCGTTCGGGTGCATTTTGGACCGTTTCGGCTATTGCTAGAAAACGCACCACACTAGTGCAATTAATGCAAAAGTTCGTGCCACGATGTCTTGTTGATCAGAATTTTCGCAAGGAACGCTCCGATCCATACCATTAGCCCTAATCTGTTT